>NW_015170322.1:446141-446271 GCF_001447785.1 Gekko japonicus | reverse complement strand
AGCGGGAAAAGATAGGACGGGTTCATCTCCCACTTGTGAAGACTGAGCCTTGCTCAACTTAAATGATCTGCCTGCACATTCAGGTGACCTGGGATGTGTGTGGCTACCAAAAAAAAATGTTGTGAGTGAT
>NW_015170322.1:428129-442814 GCF_001447785.1 Gekko japonicus | reverse complement strand
CACCTATTAAAAAAGCCCCACTTCTTCTCCATAAAAACCAAAATGAAGACGAAAGAAGGGGTGGGGGGGTAGCCCGAAGGCCCGACTGAGGTAAAGCGGCAACCTCCCCCTCAGCAGAAAATAAAAGGGTTTTTTTTAAGTTTTTTGAAAGAACAACGAAAAAAAGGAATAAACTGAGGAAAAGATCCAAAGAGCCGTGAGGCAAAAAGCCAAAACACGCGAACCGATCAGACCGATGAAGAAAGAGGTCTTTCCAACGCGGCGGTAAGAAAGGAACTGGCGGGATGACCGCACCCACCCCTCTGGGCATGCGCATACCCGAGGGACTGGGCGCGAAAATCCGTTAAAGAGCTTGCTACAATGCCGATCGATCCAGCGCGTGCGCACTAGATCCCATAGGTGTGAAGCACAGAGACCACGTCGAAGATTAATGATTTTCGAGAGGAACAACCTGGCCGCCTCTTTTCACCACCTCCTAGTTGGGCGGCAGGTGGACGGTAGCTCATGGAGTTGTCGTTTATGTGCTGCTTCTGCGGATTTGAAACTTGTCCTTTGATCTTCGGAGAAAGAGGCTTTGGTTTAAATTTCTTTGAACTGGCACTGACCGCAGAGCCACAGAGTGAAAGCAAACATGGCACTTCAAGGGAACTCACAGCAGGTCCTTTGCTGTGGACACGAGTCCTGGTGCCACCTCCTGGTCTGGCCATTGATTTGACAGCCCTGCACCTTGTATGGCACGGGGGGGGGGGGCTCAGCTGTCAATCTTACCCCTTCCCATAGGCCTCGGGCAGGCTGCCCACCATCCTTAAAGATTCTGAAACATCTCTGGCCTTTAACGTTTATTGTATAAAATGGGATTTTTAAAGAAAAACCTGGGTTCGGATCCCCATTCATGCCATGGAAGCTTGCTGGGTGACCTTGGGCCAGTCCCACTCTCTCAGCCTAACCTGCCTCACAGGGTTGTCGTGTGGATAACATGGAGGAGAGGAGAACGATGTAAGCTGCCTTGGGTCCCCCTTAGGGAGAAAGGCGGGGCACAAAAGATCAAACCTCCAAATGAAACAGCTGCCACGCTGCTCCAGGGACCAGGGCCAGGAGGCTCCAGGGACCAGGGCCACTCACAGCCAGCTTTCGCAGCAAACTTGCAGGACCGTTTTCTATTCAGAGATGTGTCCGTAACGGGAAGAAGTACTTTTGTTGGAAACATGCAAGGATGCCCTGACTATCCTCGTTTTTTTTTCGGCATGCCTTTGGGGCAAAGCTGACTGATACGTCCACGGAGGATGTGCCCCAAATTTTAATAGAACTCTGCAAGGGAGATCTACAATCAGATCTCCTGACTTTGGGTGTGTGTGTGTAAAAGTTTCAGAGCAGCTGTATGTGAATTGGGGCCAGCCCGATAGAGAAAGTGCGGCTCAGCCTTTCTCGCGGCGCAATTTCCCCAAGAGAAATGCCTTCTCTGAAGCCGCTGTTAGATACTTCCCACCCCAGCCCCTCCACAGCGTGGGGTGATTTCTCCATCATAGTCACTCATCATCCCTGGCTGACACTGTGGACCAGCAGGGGGGAAAGAAGATGGAATCCAAGGTGCTCTGCCTGAGATCAGGAAGATCAGCCGGGTGGGCCAACGGGGAGGGGGGACCACCCACCCAAAGTGCTGTGTGTCCTGCACGTCCCAGCGCAAAGCTAGTCAAATGGCCTAGAAATCCGATAGGGACACTTTTACCTCAGACATGGGAAGAAAAGCTTCCATTATTATGCCACCTCTTGTCGGCTTCAGAAAGCATCGGATCCCAGCAGTTCGAGACCCTGGTGCCGTGTGACAGAGTGACACATCTCTGGCCCCAGCTCCTGCCAACCTAGCCGTTCGAAAGCAAGAAATTGCAAGTAGAGAAATAGGTACCGCTTCGGTGGGAAGGTCACAGAGTTCTGTGCGCCTGCTGTAGTGATAGTTTAAGCAGGTTCTCTGAATTCCCAGTTTGTTTGTTTTTAAGTAAGTCTCTGTTCCCTCCCCTTGCCAAGATATGCCTTTTTCCTTACATCTCCACGAGGGAAGGAGCCTGATTTCTTTTTTTAAATGAAAGCCGGGAATTCAGAGAACCTTCTTGAACTATGATTACTATATTGATATTTTAGGTCCTTTAAAAAAAATAATAAGGGGGGGTACTGTGTGTGTGGGGGTGATGTGATGCCACCGATGCCACCACCAATGCCAACAACCCCCTCCCTTGAAGGCACATGCAGAAGGGAACTCATCCACATGATAGGCCTCCCCCTCCCCACTAAATCTTTAGGGTTTGCAGATAGAAAGGTATAATCACTGCCGACAAAATATGAAACTTATTACCAAAGTGCCATTTTTGAAGAACTTTCAAAATTGTGATGTATAAAAATGCAACTTTACATTTTATAAACAATACAGAAGGGCCATCCTATTTTTCCAGTGCTGTGTTCTTCAAGCATTGAAATGGGGATTCCCTTGTCTTTCCCAGGTGTTCCAGGATTCAGGATTTTGCCTGAAGTTTCAGAGTTTTGAGGCTCCTCACAGGGTTTTTCCACATAGGGTTTTTTCTGTTCATTCTGACCCCCACGTTGCTTTGCTTTATTTGTTCCATGATCTCCACATACATTTTTGTGCCTTTAGTTTTTACTTCAGTTTATTTCCCCCCTGCTTTTTCTCCCAGTTCATTTGAGATTACTTTTACCCCAATGTTTTTCAGGAAGCAAATTTAAAGCCCCCCCCCTTCACTCCCACCCACCTCCAGTCCACGTTTCGATGACTGCACTGTTGTGGTCAAACAACTCCCCCACCCACACCCCAAAGATGAGGGGTTTCTAAAAACAGAACTAAAACGTCGATATATTTGTATAGTGCTGTAGTGATAGTTTAAGCAGGTTCTCTGAATTCCCAGTTTGTTTGTTTTTAAGTAAGTCTCTGTTCCCTCCCCTTGCCAAGATATGCCTTTTTCCTTACATCTCCACGAGGGAAGGAGCCTGATTTCTTTTTTTAAATGAAAGCCGGGAATTCAGAGAACCTTCCTGAACTATGATTACTATATTGACATTTTAGGTCCTTTAAAAAAAAATAGGGGGGGTACTGTGTGTGTGTGTGGGTGATGTGATGCCACTGATGCCACCACCGATGACAACAGCCCCCTCCCTTGAAGGCACATGCAGAAGAAAAGAAACTGACTGAAGAACAGGGTTGCCAGCCCCCCCCGGCCACTGGGAGGGGATGGGGGGGTGGGGTTGCCAGCTCCAGGTCAGGAAACTCCTGAAGATGTGGAGATTGAGCCTGGGGAGGACGGGGACCTCAGTGGGGCACAATGCCATAGAGTCCACCCTCCAAAGCATCCAGTTTCTCCAGGAGAACTGATCTCTGGAGTCTCGAGATGAGCTGTAATTCCAGGGGGTCCCCAGGTCCCGCCTGGAGGCTGGCATCCCTACTCCACGGCTGTGAAAATGCACAGGGAGGGCAGACGTGCAGAAGAACACTGCCCCAACTGATTCCGATGCTTGTGGATCGACTGCCAAGAAAATCAGGAGCGAGTCGAGTGTGCGGAAAAGGTCTCGGTCTCCACTGCAAGGGCTGAAATATCAGGTTGGTACAGTTCCCTTTAGGCTTGAGAGCTTTTCTCCTTTGCTCCACACACGGGCTGGTTCAAGGTATTCTGTCACCCCGCGCAAGGGACACCCCTCACCTCCTCGGCTTATGCTGCTACCAGCCAGCTCTAAGCCAAGCTTCGCCACTGATGGCTGGGAGTGAGGCAGGCTCCTGTGGTGTGTCATTTGGGGGGCTGGCCCAAGGACTGGCCCTGTCCACACACGTGCATGCTTCTCAGGATTTGACCCAGAGGGTGAGGGGATCTTCCCCTGACCCACCAGGTGCCACCCCCAGCCTGCCCCCACCCTGACCCAGGCCACCTTCTAATAATGCCCATGCATTTCCTTCACGCAAGAAGAAGAAGAAGAGGAAGAAGAGATTGGATTTATACCCCATGGCCCTTCACTACCCAAAGGAGTCTCAGAGCGGCTCACAAACTCCTTTCCCTTCCCCTCCCCACAACAGACAGACACCCTGCAAGGTAGCTGGGGCTGAGAGAGCTCTTGACAGAAACGGCTCTATTTTTCCAAGGACAGCTCTTATCAGAACTACAGCTTGCCCAAGGTCACCCAGCCAGGTGCAAGCAGAGGAGTGGGGAATCAAACCCGGTTCTCCCAGATTAGAGTCCGTGCTGCGGTGGCTCAAGTGGTTAAGACGCTGAACTGCAGGCTGTGGAAGGTCAGTAGTTCAGCGGTTCAAGACCCGGGTGCCGCAAGACAGGGTGAGCTCCTGTCTCTAGTTCCAGCTCCTGCCAACCTAGCAGTTTGAAAGCAAGAAATTGCAAGTAGATAAATAGGTACCACTTCGGTGGGAAGGTAACAGCGTTCCGTGCGCCTTGGTGTTTAGTCATGCCGGCCACATGACCACGGAAACGTCTTCGGACAGCGCTGGCTCTTCGGCTTTGAAACGGAGATGAGCACCGCAACCCTAGAGTTGGATTCGACTGGCTTTCGAGCAAGGGAACCTTTACCTTTACCTTACTTAACCACGACACCAAACTGGCTCTCGACACCAAGAACTGGCCACTAGCTTCTAGCAGCCCCCGGGGCATGGAAGAAATGTTCAATAACATTAATAACATTAAGGAAGAAGAAGAGAGAGGGAGACACTCACCCTTACGAAGCTGGCGGGAAACCATCCTTCTTCGTCATCAATCTGACCCCACCACCAGTCCTTGTTGGAGGCATCCAGGACTTTGATGACGTCTCCTGCTTTAAACGCCAACTCCCGGTTGGCCATGGTGACGTGATCCCATACTGCCTCAGCGCTTACAATAGAACCGCCACTGATCAGCTTGAGGAACAAAAGAAGGGACAGTCAGGAAAAAGGGCTCCTCCGCCACAGGGAGACATGCACACGCCCTCGGCCCACCCTCCCTTAACAGGCCACAAAACAGCAGCAGGCATTCCCTTCACTTTGCCACGACACAGCGGTTGCCTGGTTGAGGATTTTCAAAAATGCTCCGTGATGAACGTCAGCTGTCTCGCAGAGTGATTGTTTTTAAAACTGTCTCATCTTCCGGGAAGACTTCTGCATTTGTCAGTGACGCGCCCATGTGCTAGGCATATCATGTCCCATTTACACGGCATGCACACTCCCCCTATGCTGAGATCTACAGGTCAGCCTCCAATCTAGGCTGCCCCATTTCAGTCAGCACGCTACAAAACAAGCATCTTGGGGAGAAGAGCTCTGCGCAAGCCGCCTTCTTGGTAGTTGTTTTTCGTAAGACAGCCCTTCATCACGCTGACCCTCCACTTGCTACCTGGAGTGGCAAAATCACCAAAAAGTGCTCACTGCACCCACCGCATTGGGTCCCATTGTGTGTGTGTGTGTGTGTGCTGGGACTTAAACCTTAAACCATAAAACTTAAACCCAACGGATGCGTATCACTCGAATATTTTTAAATCGCCAACCCTCCCCCAGCTCACATCCAGCTCTGTCCCGAACCTCAGAATCACCCCTCATTACTGACAGTCACATCAAGAGGTGTGCATTCCAGCACCCCCTGCTAAAAAACCCTGCTTCCCTGGTTTTTTTGAGCCACAACGCATTAGAAAGTTTTTTGGTTCACCACCCATTTCGGCATCCGCCAGGCACCTGTGGCCCCAACGAGAACAAAGTCCACAATGCATGGTGGAGCACCCGTCTGTACCTGTTCGACAAGCTGCTTCGACTGCTGCTTCCTAACTAGCAAAATATTGCGCAACTGGCTTTCCGGCGTATGAGGAGCAGGAGGAGGAGGAGGAGAAGAAGAAGAGGAAGAGGAGGAGGAGGAGATTGGATATATACCCCGCCCTTCACTACTGAAAGGAGTCTCAGAGCGGCTTACAAACTCCTCTCCCTCCCCACAACAGACACCCGATGAGGGAGGTGGGGCTGAGAGAGCTCTGACAGAAACGGCTCTTTTTTTTCAAGGACAGCTCTTATCAGAGCTATGGCTTGCCCAAGGTCACCCAGCCAGGTGCAAGTGGAGGAGTGGGGGATCAAATCCGGTTCTCCCAGATGAGAGTCCGCGCACTTCACCACGACACCAAACGGTGTGTTCTCTCACCCAGCCCCACGGAGTCTGATTTCCTCCCCCTTTCTGTGCCACTGCTCTGCTGGGGAGGTGACTGTTTACACAGACAGTCCAATCAGTCACAAATCGTAGAAATCAGTCCTAAGTAAACGCTGTGTTTAAAGAAATCATGCCATTCAATTTTCATCTAAGTTGACCTTAGCAACTTTCGTGGCTGAGGATCTGTTTGGATCAGCAGCATTTTTGCATGTGAAGTTTCATATGAAGAAAAAACAGCAACACCTGATTTAAATTTGCTCGGCAGCTGTTTGGGCTGTTTGATGCCAAACTAAAAAAAACATGGCTCGTGTCTAATCATCACAGTCGAATGGGGTAAATCTGACTATCCAACATGCTCCACAAGAAATTTGTGGTTTCCCTGCTTCTCATCCTGGAACGCGGTCTGAAAACCTCTGCCCTCGACATTTTCAGCATCCTGGAAATGGAGACTTTATGTGACTGAAACATTTACCAATTTGAGAATTCTTTTCCCTTCCCCCCAAACTGCCCTCCCATTCCCTGTCCAAGCCCTTGATCTTTCCATCCATCCAGCTCCCTGCCTTTTCTCCACCTGACAAATCACCCACTCCAGATAAGGAGTAACCCCCATGGCTTCACTCACTCAGGAGCTGTCTAAGGCCTGCGGCACACTCAGGACTCCTGGAACAGCAACTTTCAAACTAATTTTAACCTCCAACTTAAGCCCTGTTCATAAGTTACAGTGAACACACGTACGATTCACGTACAGAGTGATCTTGATTTTTCTTTGTACATGTGTTGTGTGATTCTCATGCTACATTCAACGCCTGTAAAGTTGAACATGTGATTTAAAGACCACACTTGTCAAGGTACTGGCCCTTGGTTTCATCTGTAAAGTGAATGCATGCTGGCTGCCAATACAGGCAGGATATACGTGCCTTCACTGTAACTTGGGAATCGGGCTTTAGATAATGCATTTATAGGGTGAATCCAAGATCGAAATTTTTTACATGAGAATTGCTGGTGAGATTAAGAGATCAGTTCAGGGTGGCAACGAATGGCAGGCAACAAAATAAACCGTTTTCTGGAAAACACACAGCCTAAAGAAGAGAAGAGATTGGATGTATACCCTGCCCTTCACTCGGAGTCTCAGAGTGGCTTACAAACTCATTTCCCTTCCCCTCCCCATAACAGACACCCTGTGGGGTAGGTGGGGCTGACAGAGCTCTTTCGAGGACTGCTCTTGAGAGAACAGCTCTGAGAGAACTATGGCTTGCCCAAGGTCATCCAGTAGCTGCAAGTGGAGGAGTGGGGAATCAAACCCGGTTCTCCCAGATTAGAGTCTGTGCTCCTAACCACTACACCAAACTGATGTCAGCAAGTGAATGCCGCCGGAAATATCTCTGGAACTCTTAGTTCATGTATACAAAAATGGTGGCCTAGGGATAGTGACTCTGGTTACAACCACTCTGAGGTTTTCCAGCCAGGAACTTCATAGTCTGGGGGTTACAGTGCAATCCTAGGCAGCGTTATGCCGGTCTGCACAGGACTGCAGCCTAGCAGCCTGTTTGCGACGGTGTTCACTCAGGCCTCAGAGCCATATTGAAAACCCCATGACTGATGAAAAGTGGCATACAAACAGAACTCATTCATAATGAGTTACGAAGTGTCACGATAGAATGACAAGGGAAGCACGGAGAAAAACCCAGGGCTGCCATTTTCAGTGGCAAGCATACAGGCCGGGTTCAGACACAACACAGAGACAGGGTTTATTTGAAGTACAGTTCGTTTGGGAAACGAGGACTGTATCTTCACGGAAGTACAAAAACATGCTCCCACTATGGCCGTGGCAGCAAGTCGGGTGAGAAGCAGCAGGAATTTTTTGGTGTCCCCACGCCCAGTTTTTTCCTTGTTCACTGCTGCCACCACCCCATTCCTTCCCCTTTTCGCTACTGTGCCTCTGCAACACCACAGAGGCAATGGAAACTTTATGCCGCCACCCCACCCCACCCCGGCCCAGAATCTAGCTTGAGTCTCAGTAGGAAAGGTGGACCATAAAAGCGAGTTAGCGTGGTGTCTGAACACAGCTGCACTGTGGTGGTGGAAAGTGCCAGCAAGGCACAGCTGACTTACGGCGGCCCCTGGTGGGGGTTTCAAGGCATGAGATGTTCAGAAGTGGTTTGCCATTGCCTGCCTTCAGGTCACAACCTGGATATTCCTTGGAGGTCTCCCATCCAATACTAGCCAGGTGTGACCCTGCTTAGCTTCTAAGATCTGGCTAGCCTGGGCTACCCAGGGCAAGGCAGGCTGTACTATACATCTGGTTTAGTTCTAACACGCATGTGCTTCAGTGAAACAGTTTACACAATCTTGCTTTGTTTCTTGTGTTAAAATTGCATGGTTCCCTTATGGTAGTTTCTAGCCAGGAACTCCTTTACACCACAGGGGCTTGATTCTGGTCAGGACCACTGTAGCACAGGGGGAGGCATGGATACTGCCCTTCCCTCTGACCAGATTTTTTTCTCCCCAAAATGGAATGGGGGCTTTATCTGCCCACTGGGAACTCACTTTTTAAAAGGGAAGCACATTCCGAGGCCTGCCACGTCTTTAGTATTTTGTGCTTATGATTTAGATAAATCAGAGGCAGGTAAAAGTTCAGATGACTGAATGACTCGGATAACTGGTTTAGCTTATCTGCTGATGCCATTCTCTCAATTTCTTCGAATAAGCTGCTTGGCACTTTGAGTTGAACGGAAGACATTCCTGACTCTTTTGAAGGCTGGATTTGAGCAGGGCAGAACAGTTGCGTGATGGTTTTCATCCCGTTATCCCATTCAGGAGGTGGGGTACGCTCAGGGAAGGAAGAAGTCCTCTTTCGAGCACCCTGGGTTCCCAACGACCTTGCAGAGTCTCTAAGAAATTGGGAGCAGATCTGGTCCAGAGGTGGAAAACCAAAATGGCACCATAAACAGGGAGACTCATTGCCCCGTGGAGCAATCTACCAAATGTTCTCATGCCCAAAGCCCCACTGGAGCTCAATCAAGCCAGTAGCTTGTCCCCTCTGGGTCAGAGCTGCTGTCTTTAATGGTGCCCCGCATCTGCCACCTGACTTGGACCCCTGGTAAGGCTGTCACTGTCTGAGAGACGGCTGGTTCCCTTTTGCCTGTGAGCTCACCCCCTTGGAGAAGCCACACCCAGGGCAGGATACAGAAGGCCGTGAAGTGGGAAAGACATGCAATGGGCCCCAGGTTCAAGGCCCAGCGTCTCAGCTTAAAAGGGCTGCACGTAACTGCGGGAACCTACACCTCGACTCTGATGAGCTGCTGCCGGTCAGAGTAGACGAGGCTGGGTAAGACGGGACGATGGTCTGGCTGGGTTAAAAGAAGCTCTGCATGTTCGAAGGTGAATTCGCCTGCTCCCAGTGTCCTCGCCAAACACGTCTGTGTCCAGAGCGCTCCCAGTCTTGAGAAGAAAGGCAGCGAAACCCTTGATCTATCACTGCTGTGACAAGCAGTCTTGGATGGAGCCAGAGCACTTTGTCTTCAAAGTACAGCTCATCACAAATTACTTGTTGTGACAACGGAAGGCTTCAGAGGAGAGTTACTGAACTCTCATGACCCCAAGTGGGTACCCACGGGACCTCACATTCCCTCATGTGGATTCCCACTGCTGTCCCGCCAACAGGGTGGTTTCCGAGGGGAGCCGTGTTGGTCTGCAGCAGGACAGCCAGAACCGAACCCAGGAGCACCTTAGAGACCAACAAGATTTTTGGAGTGTGAGCTTCTGAGAATCAGACCTCCCTTTGCCAGATATCGAACCCAGCTGCCCCACCCACAGAAACGCTTGGCAATCCTTTGAGACCTTTCTGATCACATTTGCTCATCCACAAGCAGAATCGCGCCTCCTCCTCTTCTTCTGCACCCTATTTTTTGCCTGTTATTTCTGACCGCCACTTCTACCACTGGGGGGGGGAATCCCTTGCTGGACCTATTGGACCTGTTCATCTAGCAAGAAGATCAAATCCGTCAATCCTACAAGAAATCAACCCTGACAGTTCCCTGGAAGGCCAGATGATGAAACTGAAGCTCAAATACTTTGGCCACCCAATGAGAAGGGAGCACTCCCTGGAGAAGAAGACCCTGATGCTGGGAAAGATTGAAGGTCAAAGAAGACGGGGACGGCAAAGGATGAGATGGATAGACAGTGTCATAGATGCAATGAACATGAAATTGAGCAAACTTCAGAGGACGGCGGAAGACAGGAAGGCCTGGCGTGATCTGGTCCATGGGGTCGAGAAGAGTCGGACTTGACTGTGCGACTGAACAACAACAACAACAACAACAATTTCCTCTCATCTATGGTTACTGCATCTGAAGCAACACAGCACAATAAGAAAAGCCTAACCCTAACCCTAACCCTAACTTCTGAGCATAGATGAACATATGAAGTCGCCTGATACTTAATCAGGCCCTCGGTCCATCAAAGTCAGCCTACTGTCTACTCAAGACTGGCAGCAGATCTCCAGGGTCTCAGGTATAAGATATTTCACATCACCTGTGACCTGATGCTGGGGATTGGACCTGGAACCTTCTGCATGCCGAGCAGAGGCTCTACCTCTGAGCCAAGGCCCCTCCCCTAAGAGTGCTTACCCTTCAGCCCAGAGCCGTTGCATAGGAGAAGGCATGAAATGGCTACATCAAGCCAGACGGCTGGCCAATGTCGCACCGCACTCAGAACTCCGACTGGCAGTGGTTCTCCAGGATCTCAGGCAGAGGAATGTCTTTCTCAGAATCTGCCAGCTGGGATCATTTACCTGCTGAGACCGGAGACTGCCACTCACCAATACTTAGACTTAGCTGATAATTAAACTCCCCTGCAGCATCCACATAGGTAGAGTTCCCGGCTCTGGGTTGGGAAATATCTGGAGATTTTAGGGGTGAGGCTTGGGGTCGGGGAGGAACCTCAGTTCGATAATAACGCCATAAAGTCCACCCTCCAATCAGCCATCTTCTCCAGAGGAACTGATCTTGGTCAACGGGAGACCAATTGTAATAGCAGGAGACCTCCAGATGCCACCTGGAGGATGACAACCGTACATGCAGGGGAATCCTGCCGCTGCTTTGGGAGGTGAACTTCCAGGCGGCAGCAGTAGCTGCTCCCCACCCAAATGCACTAAGCAGGGAGTTCACCTGCCCTCCCTTTGCCCTCCCTCACTAAGGGCAGAGCAACCCGTGTCTTTCTACAGGGCTGAAGCAAGAAGCTCCAGTGATTCCCCCACTCTTCCTAGTGATTCACCACTTTGTTTTTCTCAACGAGAACAGCATACATTACTCTCTCAGGCATGTGCAAGCTTCTATAAATTGCTTGCCTCATCCCCTTCCTGGAAGCCAGCTCTTCCATACTTTCTGGTTAAAAGGACCAGGTAGCAAGTGATGTGAAAGACCTCCACCTGAGACCCTGGACAGCTGCTCTCACTCAAGAGTAGACAGGAGTGGACCTTGTTAGACCAAGGGTGTGAAGCAGTAGAAGAATCAGTGGAAGGCAATTTTGTGCATTCACATAAGCATTTTGGAGACGACTCTTCCCCCCCCCCTCAAATTAAGAAACAAATGTGATTTGTAAGCTCTATTTCCTAATATATTTTTTTGTATTGAGCTCTTACAAGAACTTCCAGTGCAAAGAAGGTTCCCACAGTCCTGGGATGGTCCAGTGCTGCGTGCAAGAAAGAGGAGTTTATCTCAGGGCAAAGTTGAGAAATTCATAACTGGTCCTCTCCCATCCTCAGCAGCCTACTCCTTCTACCTACACGGCATCACAGAGACAGGGTCACCTAAAAGGTCTTGCTGCCTCTGGCAGGGAAGTGTCTCTCTTTTGCAGGAACACCAGCAACAGAACCAGAGGCAAGTCTGTCAGCATCAACCCTGCTTAGGTAACATTGCCTGCATCTTGATTCCACTGTCATCTGAAAGGGAAAACATTGCGGAAGACGGAAGGGAAGAAGAACACCATCTTTGTCTAAAATGACTGTTGCCTGCCCAGCCCACGGTGAGCGGGACAAGCCAGTAAGTACAGGGGTTCAGAGCACACCAAGGGACAGCAAGCCAGTACAGTGCCCGGAAGACAGGAAATGGAGATCAAATCCCAGGTCAGCCATAGAATTAACCATAAGATCAGAGACGGTGTCCTCAAGAGATTTCATCTTTGCAGGGAGAAATGAAGTATCTCTCCCCACCCAACTCCCCCCAAAGTGCCAATGAAATTCTATAGATATTCTCTCTCTTCAGAGCCACCTTGGAGAGAGAGAGAGAGAGAGAGAGAGAGAGAGAGAGAGAGATATTCTCTCTCTCCAGAGCCACCTTGGAGAGAGAGAGAGAGAGAGAGAGAGAGAGAGAGAGAGAGAGAGAGATATCTAGAAACGGGAGAGGTCAGCTGCAAACACAACCCGAAGAATTTCACTGAACTCGCCGAGCAGATGCGCTCTGGTGCAGCGACTGCTCAGGGAGTCCCACCAACCACAGCTTCTGAAAGGGATTCAAACGCTTTCACTGTCTTCACCAGCGGGCCATCTGCTATGCAAACTCTCCCCGGATCCCCTACTTTTGGTTATTAAGAAAGTGCTAGAGAAGAATAATTAATAGCTAATAATAGCGCAACCCGCTCGGAAGGCAAGGTGATACTGGCCAGCCAAGAGAATGACGACAGCGCTTGCCCGGAATGTCTTCTCTCTCCCTTGGTAATCAAGGCCTTCCATTTAAATTCTCCGCTAGAAGTACAGGCCGTGCGGAAAGCTGAGGGCTACGTTCCGTAATCAGTCCCTTGTCTCCTTCCAGGTCACTTCGCTGAAGCGTTTCTGCCTTTCTCCTGCTATTCTCTCTCTCCCCCTGTCTCCTTACTTAGCACTTACAGCTCTCGAACTTGCGTCGAAAGTCTCTCACTGGAAAAGACCAACTCAGGTTCCATTATTTATTCATGAGTCTCTTTCACTTGTTCTATTACTGTCCTCCCAAATGGAATTCCACAAGAATCTCCTCCATCTGGATTCAGCTACTACTGACCTGACCTTGCTGCTTTAAAAATAAATAAATAAGAAAATGGGTGTATTTAAAGCTGTTATGAACCAGGCTTGCAAACAGTAAGCGACTTCCTCGCCCCTAGTAGGGCTACCACAAGGAAAGAAAGGTTGTACATCTGGATTCAGCTACTACTGACCTGACCTTGCTGCTTTAAAAAATAAATAAATAAGAAAATGGGTATATTTAAAGCTGTTATGAACCAGGCTTGCAAACAGTAAGCGACTTCCTCGCCCCTAGTAGGGCTACCACAAGGAAAGAAAGGTTGTACAGGATGAGAAGGAGGAGGAGATTGGATTTATACCCTGCCCTTCACTACCCAAAGGAGTCTCAGAGTGGTTTACAATCTCCTTTCCCTTCTCCTCCCTACAACAGACACCCCATGAGGTCGGTGGGGCTGAGAGAGCCCTTTCGAGGACTGCCCTTGAGAGAACAGCTCTTAAAGAACTTATGATTGACCCAAGGTCATGCCAGCAGCTGCATGTGAAGGAGTGGGGAATCAAATGTGGTTCTCCCAGATTAGAGTCCGCACTCCTAACCACTGCACCAAATATATGTTTGTGAGCCAGTAACTTCTAGGGTCTAATCTGAAAGCCTCCTGAGCTTGGTCCCAGGCATGTTTCCCTGGCAGTAAGCCCCACTAACGTAGATGGGAGTTCACTCAAATATGTGTTGGATCACTGCTTGAGACATTTAAAATACTGTCCAAGGGAAGACATTCGCAATACAATTAAGGACTTCTGACTCTTCTCAAACTGGTTGTGAGAGATCAATGTGACAGCTGCTCTGGTGCCCACCGTGAAACGGAAGGCCCTGCAGTGGGTGACTCTGCGCACCAGCCACTGGTAGGCCAACGGGGGCAGTGGCCCACATAAGGGGTGCGGCTGGGCTGACCAGGAACCTTCCCGGGAGAGAGGGACCTTGGGTCTTCTCCAGCAAGTACTTGTGACCTGCAGTGGACCAGTGGAGAAAACCACCTCATCCCGTGTTCCTCTTAACCAGCACATTGCGTCAGGGACTCATGCAGTTCCTGAAGCTTATGAGACTGCAAGAGAAAAGTAGTCACGTTTTCTGTGCAAGTACAGAGAGTGCTAGTACAATTTTGGCTTGTTTACCCACCCCTAAAATAAATGGATCTTCCTCCCCCCCATAAATCTGGGTATTCCGAGTTTTCAGAAACCGATATCCTAGTCCTGGCCGGCTCCATTGTGGTCCACGTGGGAGGGGTCCAACCTGGCTGCTTGATCTAAGGATGGACAGACGCACAGACAGATCCAGTCTGCACGCATGCACATGGGCTGCTGCGACCTTCCATTCTGCATTTGCCATTTTCATAATCCACCCATTTCCCAAATCTCCTTTTCTCATTCTGCTTATCTTGCTGCTATTCCGGGAACGTTTGCAGAAGCAATTTCATCATTTTGTGGCCTTTTTGAACTTGCTGTGGTTGTTTTTTTTTTATTTAAAATTATTGC
>NW_015170322.1:425406-426723 GCF_001447785.1 Gekko japonicus | reverse complement strand
TTGTTAGTAGTTATGAGAAAGCTTTCTGATCATCTTCTTATTCTTTGCTTCAAAAGGCAATTTCCAGAGTCCTTCTGCCTTTACTTTGGTTTTCTGTCTCTAAAGTCATATACCACTTTGGCTGCCTCTGCACCGGTTTCCACAGCAGAGTCCTCCTCCATTCCAGAGGTGGCAGAGACACTTGATTTCATCTCTTCCTCTTTGGAATCTTCCTCCGTTCCCAGCTGGCGTCGCAAAAATTCCTTGGCTTTAAAGGTGGAATCAATCTTTTATCTTTTATTGTTGATCTTGAAGATGGCACCCTCCGGAAACGCCCACCTATATGAAATTCCTTTAGTTTGAAGAAAAGAAATCAAGTCCTTATAGTTTTTCCTCTTTTGTAGAATTTCAAATGGAATGTCTTTTAAAGTTTTGATGATTAAATTTCCCATTTTCAGTGGAGTTGCTGATGTCGCCTTTAAAATAGCATCTCTGGTCTGTCTTCTTGAAAATCTGATCACAATTTCTCCAGGCAGGCTATTTTTTTAAATATAATTGGAGTAAGCCCTGTAAGCTGTCTCCATCTCTTTTACCAGTTCACCTCTAGTTACTTCTTGACAGTTTACTTTTAAGATAAGAAGGAACCATTTTACTCTCCCTATTTTTTTAAAAAAAAAGGTCTCCACCCAATCACTGTCCTTTTGCTTAAGGAAAGATGAAGGAGAAGCTCACTTGCGTGGGCTGTGTGCTACACATTCTTCTCTTCCACTGCTAAATAATGGAAGGGGCTGTGGACAGCCCATCAAAAGAGTAGAGTCTGAAGGAAAACGGAAGGAAGACTGACTACTTAGGGTATTCTGCACCTTGGGGTGATTGTGGGCAGCTCGGATAGATGCTTGCTGACTTCTTTGCAGAAATCTGGGGCAATGAATTAGAAAACCACTAATACAGCTGATGCTGAGGAACAATTTTCCAAGGAATACAAAGACTGTGCCTATTAAGTACTGATATTTTTAACTTGTATTTCTTGTTGTTATTTTCACGTCAGTGCAAAAGTATTACTATGTCATTCTTCATTAGATCAGAAGAACATCAGAAGAGCCCTGCTGGATCAGACCAGTGGTCCATCTAGGGCTGCCAAATGCCCCCGAGGGGCGGAATTCCCCCCGGTTTTGAGCCCCAATTCCCGCTCCCGTGGAATCGGGGCCCGGGGGAAACCCCACCCCCGCATCCGTGTCACCCGGAAGTGACGTCGGACGCTGGGGGCGGAGCCACGCCATTTGAGGGGAAAAGTTTTCCCCTCAAATGGCATGGCTCCGCCCCCAGCGTCCGACGTCA
>NW_015170322.1:412412-423500 GCF_001447785.1 Gekko japonicus | reverse complement strand
GTGGACCTGCAAGGCCGGCAGCGGCGGCCGGGACTGTTGCGGGCGAGGTGTGTGGCCTTATGACACACTTCCGGTGATGTCAGGGGGTGTGGCATATGCTAATGAGTTACGCTAATGAGTTCCCCTAGCTCTTTTTCTACGAAACGACCCCTGGTACAGTGCCAAAGAGCCCAGCCTCCAAATCAGCCATTTTCTCAAGGGGACATTATCTCTGCCATCTAGAGATAAATTGTAATTCTGTGAGATCTCCAGGTCCCACCTGGAAGTTGGCAATGCTATACAGAAAGAGAGGGCTCTCTGATTTCTTGATTGACTGCAAGCTGCAGCCATTAGGAATACATCCATGTGGGGGGTATTCCAATCCTGAGAGATATGGGTAGGGTTGCTAGACCCCCGGCCGGAGCGAGGGAACCCCTGCTTTTGGGGAGTGCTTCCCTGCCACTGGCCAGCTAGCTGGCTGGGGGAATCCCACCCCCAAATGATGTTTTTCAGGCTACTTCTGGTAAAAAATGGAAGTGCCCGTTCCGACGTGCTGACATCACCCGGAAGTGCTATAGGCAGGGGTCATTTCCTGCAGGGGCGCACAGGAGCGGAGCTCCGGCAGTAAAGAGCCCAGTGGGCAAGCACATGCAACAAGCCCCACCCCCTGCTCCCAGCAGTCCTCAGTCAGAGCAAGAAGCAGCCAGGTAAGTGGCAGAGCTTCCCCCGGTCCAAAACAGTCCAGTGGCACCTTTAAGACCAAGTTTTATTCAGGTACAAGCTCTTCCTCCTCTGCGAGGGTAGATCTACGCGTCCCCCCCCCAATAGCTAGCAATCCAAAACAGTCCAGTGGAGCCTGAGCGGTGGATGTTGCCTTCTGACACACTTCCGGTGATGTCAGGGACTGTGGCATATGCAAATAAGTTACACGAATGAATTATGCTAATGAGCTCCTGCACCTCTTTTTCTACGAAATGACCCCGGATATAGGGGTATTTGGGCAAACTCTATGGTAAATCAGTCGGCAATGTGGAGTGCCACAATCTCCCTGTGTTTTGTCCAGTTTGGATGAATAAACATGAAGGCACAGACCGGAGAAAAGGAGGTAGAGATCTTCCACTGAAACCAATGGGAAATAATAACAGAATAGAATTAGGAAAATGAAAAAACAACAATGAAAGAAATAATATTTGGGGGGGGGGAGGAACCATGCCAAACAGCCCAATAATAAAACAGTCTCTTTTGGAATTAACAACAGAAGCGAAAGAAACTCCAATGCATAAGTCTAGCAAGAACAAAAAATACCAGAAAAACACAAAAGAAAACTGTTTTTGGATCTGTTGTAGGATGTTTAGATGAGGTATTTGTTTAGTTTTCATATTAATTATAATTACAAAACACTTCAATTTTGTAATTATTGTATAATTAATAATGAAAGAAACGTACAAGTCTAATGGCCTCATGCTGCCTCCAAGGTGGGGAATGCAACTGCATGGAATAATCGCTTTGTTTGAATTCTGGTTTGCTTTAAGACACGGGGGGGGGGGGGGGAGGCGCTACAAACGCCACTGCCCCACGCCCACCCAGAATTCTGTGTGCATCATCCCGTTCTGCATCTTACGCCAGGGCTTTTTTTCTGGGGGAACGCACCGGAAAGGAGTTGCGGAACCTCTTCGACAAAATTCTTTCAAAAATGTTTAAAAGTATATGAGTTTTCAGTATACAGACTGAAAACTACATTTCCCTCTTGAGAGTTCTGGCATCTCTCTCTCTCTCTCTCTTTTTTTAAAGCCCTGTTTCTTACCTAAAACGTTGATATATTTGAACTACTTAAAAGAGGGAAAATAAGAAATCTGACCACATCAACAGAAGCAAGAGTGTCCACTTTTCGGAACGTGCACAGAAAATTGTGGAACAGGGAAAGGAAATGGAAGGATGTGTGAAGAATATAAAATGTTAGCAGGGAAGTTTGGGGAAAGATTAGAACATCGGCCAGAAGATGGTTTGTTTGCCAAGCATATACTGCAGCAAGCCATTTGCACAGTAGGCTCTGGGAGAGAACAGAAAGGAATGTCGCAGCCCGGGCTAGAGATCGATTTCTGCCACTAAGAGGGGAAAATGTAGCAAGATGATATAAAATAGGCAACAGTCCCCAGGGAAGAATGAAAAATCATAACAGTGGAGAGGAAAAGGAACAAAATTGCGAAAGTATCAAGGATGGAAGCTTTGAAAGGAAATAAAGGGAAGAAAATGCTAAATAAGGTGATAGAAATTTGTGTTTTTCAAGAAAAAAATGGAAACAGTAAGCAATAAATAAAAGTAGAAAATGAACATTCAAAAGAAAGGTGCATTCTTAACAGTTGCCTGCCAGGCAAACCTACATCCATTGCCACTGGAATACAGTTCTTGGCAGGGGCCCACCAGAAACTTTCCTGATAGTTTAAAGGGCCAATCCGCCCTGATGTCAATCTATTTTGTCGGGGGAACTCTTTGGGGGTAGAAATTCTTTCCTTCTGCATGGCTCTTGTAATAAGTAAATCCTTGGGCAATACATGAACTCCGATGTCTCCAACACTGCGACCACACCCATTTAGCACTAGGACCCAGGGCTATTTTGGGGCAGGAACGCACAGGAACGGAGTTCCAGCTGGCTCCCAAGTTGGCCACGCCCAGCAGGAACTTATTAGCATAATAGGCCACGCCCAACAGCAGAAACTCATTAGGACTGGCTACATTAGGGGTGTGTGGCCTAACATGCAAAGGAGTTCCTGCTAAAAAAAAAAGCCCTGGGTTTTGACCACAAACAAGGTAAACAGAATAACAAGCAAAAGGTGGGTGTGGCTGGATAACCACACTTCTGGTAACATGTGCTAATGAGCTGTGCTGTCAGGGGTGTGGCCCAATATGCTAATGAGTTCCTGCTGTTGGGTGTGGCCTATTATGCTAATGAGTTCCTGCTGGGCTTTTTCTACAAAAAGAGCCCTGCTAGGACCAATGAGAAGACAAGAGTGACTGGAAAAGACAATAACGCTAGAAAAGTCAAAGGCAGCAGGAGAAGACGAAGACCCAGCATGAGATGGATGGACTCAATCAAAGAAACCACAAAGGCCCTCAGTTGGCAAGACCTGAGCAACGCTGTTAAGGATATTTTGGATAATGTTAATTCATAGGGTCCCCATAAGTCAGAAGCGATTTGATGGCACTTCACAAGGATTGTACCAACATCTCCTTCAGAAACCTGGAACAAGACACAGACTAGCCCAGGGGTGGCCAAACTCGCTTAACGCAAGAGCCACACAGAATAAACGTCAGGTGTTTGAGAGCCGCAAGACATGAACACATATTGCACATACATTTTTACTGGAAAATACACACATTTGCTTTTTATTAACATTAAATGAGACTGCCAAAAATAAAAACAAAAAGGGGTAAAAACAGATATTGATAATGATATTTATTTGTCCAATTATATTTATTTTGTTTGCTAACTATATTTATTTGTCAGAGAGAGAGAGAGAGGGAGAGGTGGAAAGAAAGCAACTTTAGCTTTAAATGCCTCCTCCAAGCCCTCCACTGGCTGGCTTGGAGAAGGGATTTAAAGAGACAAATGCCTTTTCCAGGCCAGCCAACGGTGTGTGTGAGAATGCATTTAAAGTTGCTTTCTTTCTCTGTCCTGTTCCCCCCCCGCGCCAAGCCTACCCAGGGGGGGGGGAACACTGTCTGGGGAAGAGAAGACCGATTGGGAAGGCATGCCTCCCCTTTGCTTCCCAGCTGCCCTGCCGGGAGCCACACAATATGTGTGAAAGAGCCATGTGTCGCTCCCAAGCCGCAGTTTGACCACCCCTGGACTAGAGTACGCCAAAAGACAACCACAGTGGTGCCAGCAAGTATTGCCTTTGAAATCTCAGTGGTGCCAGCAAGTATTGCCTTTGAAATCTCAGGAAATCATTTCTTTCTGATGCATTTAATTTGAAGTTAGCATCTCTCATCCGTCTCCATAGTTCTCTTTGCAAAAGAGGCCTCCGGTACTTGGCACGTCTCTGGAAGAAGACTGTAGAGTGGCTTAAATCTCCTTCAGAGAATGAAGTCCAGAAACATCCATCCACTATAATCTGAATCCTGCAGGATACGAGAACACACTTTGCCTCACCTAGACACCACCAGTTCAACCACGGCCAGAGCCATGTGTCACAACAACAAACCGCAGCTTCTTGTTGTGGGAACAGCCATAAGGTCAGGCCTTCCCTCCTCACTCACATGCTACTTAGAAATCAAAATGCAGAAACCCCACAGTTTGCCACTCCGTCCAAATGACAAATGATGATTTGTTCCTAGGGTTGCCAACCTCCCGGTGGGGCATAGAGATCTCCTCGAACGGCAACTGCACTTCAGATTATAGAGATCGCTCAACGGGTGCTTTGGAGGGTGTACTCCATGGCATCACATCCCCACATCCCCACTGAGTTCCCTCCCCAAATCCTGCCTTCCCCACGCTCAGCCCCCAGATCTCCAAGGATATCCCAACCCAGTTCTGTTTCCTTCAGTCCAGGCTTCCAAAGCATGTCGTATGGCTACATACCTATTTCCTAGGAGTTAGATTGGCACACCCTTCTGCTTTAGAAGTACTCAGGGTGAAGAGAATAAAAGGATAAAGAGAATAAAAGAATATCAAGTATATAAAAACAACTAATGTAACATTAGAAACAGGAGAACAAAAGGAATAAAGCAAAAAAACCCACTGTAATTTAACCCGGTTGTTATCCATTGCTGGCCGATTCCATGTAAAGTGATGTGGGAACTGAGTTTTCAAACAGCATTTTTACATCCATTTATGCACTGTATCTGTATCGTTTCAAACCGTGCCCCCCCCCCCATTTCCAGTGCGTTCTATCTGTCTGTTTAGCCAGAATAAACTCTGAGAATAATAGGATCTGGAAGCTGGACCACTATGCCCCATAGAGATTTTTGATCCCTGAAAAAATTTAGAAGTGTGTGTTTTAAGGTCAACCAAGTAACTTGATCCAACTGGTCCTCTGGAAATGGGGGCTAAGCAAGACCCCGTCACGAAGAAGAAGGAGGAGGAGGAGGCGATTGGATTTACACCCTGCCCGTCACGGAGTCTCAGAGAGGCTTACAAACTCCTTTTCCCTTCCCCTCCCCACAACAGACAACCTGTGAGGTAGGTGAGGCTGAGAGAGCTCTTTCCAGAACTGTCCTTGAGAGAACAGCTCAGTCAGAACTATGGCTTGCCCAAGGTAATCCAGCAGCTGCAAGTGGAGGAGTGGGGAATCAAACCCAGTTCTCCCAGATTAGAGTCCGCGCACTTAACCACTACACCAAACTGGCTGGCAACTCAAGTCCTCCACCAAGACAGACAGAAGTGGGTCGCCTACCCATCACGTTGCAAAGACACAGTTATGCTGAGTTGTGTTGTATGCTTGAGGTCCTTTTAGATGGAAGGTGCTGATTACAATTCGTGATAAAGCTGTGATCTGGACAGAGGGATGATCAAGCATCACTGCAGTTTAATGAAACAAAGGTTGAGTCCAGTGGCACCTTTAAGATCAATGAAGTTTAATTCTGGGTATAAGCTTTCGAGTGTAAGCACACTTACTTTGTTGGTCTTAAAGGTGCCACTGGACTCAAACTTTGTTCTGTGGCTTCAGAGCAACACAGCTACCCACCTGAATCTATCTGCAATTGAATGAGTGTCCCTTCGCTTTCTTTCTTTTTTTCCCTTTAAATGTGCTGGTTTATACCTCCGGCCACCCCCATGGCAGTATGCTCCAGGAGAGAAGAGGGGGAAATTTAGGCTTATGGCCTGGCTAGGGTTTTTTGGCAATACAGTTTGTCTGCCTGCTTGTGAACAGTGTCATGACTAGGGTTGCCAACTCAGGTTGGGGAATTCCTGGAGATTTGGGGATGGAGCCTGGGCAGGGCAGGATGTTGGGGACGGGACGGGACTCAGTGGGGTGTCATGTCCAGTGTTCCCTCTAAGCTGAGTTAGTGTGAGCTAGCTCACAGGTTTTTAGCCTCTGGCTCACCCATTTTCGTCTCAGGAAGGATGGCTCCAGAGCAAACTAATTTATGCAGCAGCCAAATCTCCTGCTCACAACGTTAATGCCAGTAGCTCACAGAGTAGAATGTTTGCTCACAGAGCTCCATAGCTTAGAGGGAACATTGGTCATGTCATAGACTCCATCCTCCCAAACAGCCATTTTCTCCAAGGGAACTGATCCCTGTTGTCTGGAGATCAGTTGTAATTCTGGGAGGTCTCCAGGTCCCACCTGGAAGTTGGCAACCTGAGCCACGGTGCTCGTGGGTCTCAAGGCAGCCGTGTCCACCGGCTCCGTGTCGGTGGAGGCAGCGTATCACACCAGCAACGCCTGCTCCATGGCACTTCTCTGGGAGGTGATCGCATATGGGCTTCCGCGTGTTGGGAATGGCATGTTGCATTTCTTCGGCTCCCTTTCCAGAGGACTGGAAAGGTTTTAGCGACAGCCAAGTTGGCAAAATGAAACATGTGCCGTGTTCTTCTTTCCATGAGACCCTAGAGATTCCTGCTTCCATCTGGCTGATTCCCCCCCCAAGCTACGACAACTGAATGTCTTTGGCAGGTAATCACTAGAACCTCCCGCCTGTCTGTTCTCGGCTTCTCCCACTCCTGTCCTCCCCCACTCATCTCTTGCATGGTAGGATCCTGACCCATTATCATTCTTATGCTAATCCGCTCGGTAGGTGGCATGAGTCTTCCCTCCCACAGGCTTGTTTCTAAGATCTGCCTTTCCTGCTGCAGGACAAATTGCTTCTTTTCACACAATGCTAATTATCCTGAGGAAGCAGGCAAATGGAAAGTCTCTCCTCCTCCTCTCTCTTCTCACACACTCTGGGACAAGGACCTGCAGACATGCTTAGCCGGTTGGCAGCCAGTCCTGGGCCCGGCAAAAGGAAGGACTTTGCTGGACACTCCGTCAGCCGATGGAATTCACTGCCACGAGATGCAGTGGTGGCCACTACTTTATTCTATTTGGCTTCCAGCCCGCCCTCCCCGCTGCAGCAGGCTCAGGG
Organism: Gekko japonicus; assembly: GCF_001447785.1. Lineage (NCBI taxonomy): Eukaryota > Metazoa > Chordata > Lepidosauria > Squamata > Gekkonidae > Gekko > Gekko japonicus. The sequence continues at coordinate 416,453 of NW_015170322.1, read as the reverse complement.
CAGCTCACATCATTACTACAGATAAACAATTTCTCAGGTAAAAATTACAATAAATTAAGTCCCGAAACGATACACAAAGTGCTAGCAGCTTCAGATGGCCATCAGGAAAGACAGCAATGAGACAGACAGACGGCTGGAAGAGGTCATGAACAGTGTTCCCTCTAAGCTGAGTTAGTGTGAGCTAGCCCATGGTTTTTTAGCCTCCGGCTCCGACATTCTTGTCTTAGCTCAGGAAGGAATGGCTCCACAGCAAACTAATTCATGCAGCAGCCAAATCGCTCGCTCACAACTTTAATGCCAGGAGCTCACAAAGGAGAATTTTTGCTCACAGGACTCCACAGCTTAGAGCAGGGGTCTCAAACATGCGGCCCAGGGGCTGGATTAGGCCCTCGAAGGGCTTCTATTAGGCCTGCAGTGGAACTGGCTGTCTTCTGCTTCTTTTTCCAGTTCTGCTGCTGCTGCGTCATTGTCGGTTTGCAGCTTACAGATACACACCTGAGCAGCATACTCAAGATTGCAACAGCACAGACATTTTGATGCAATAATTCAGAGCAAGAGGTGTCAGTTATCAGACACTGTTAAATAAACAGCATATTGCAAGAGTGCTAATATTTTAAGCATTATCTTATTTTAAGTAAAAAAAACCCACCTTTGTGTTTGTAACTTTTATCAAGTTTATATCTCTACTACCTGGCATTACATTTTATGACACATTTATGTCAGATCCGGCGCTCGTAACAAATGAGTTCGACACCCCTGGCTTAGAGGGCGCCCTGGTCATGAACCCCTCTGGATTCTGTTTCAAATGTTGGCCAGTTGGATGCATCCAGGAAGCTCGTAATGGCGGAAATCCCTCCCCAATATTCAGTAGTTAGGGGTAGCTGTGATTCTGGCTGACTAGTCCAGAATGCTGGACCAGACAGATCTTCAGGATTACGTTCTGAACAACCCCCAGCATCCGCTGAATTAGACTTTATTTATTTATATTCCGCCTTTTCCCCAGTGAGGACTCAACATGGCTTACATTGTCCTCCTCCATTTCGTTCTCACAATTACCCTGTGAGGCAGATTAGGTTGAGAGCATGTGACTGGACCAAGGTCACCCAGCAAGCATCCATGGCAGAGTGGGAATTTCAGAATGGGTCTCCCAGGTCCCAATCCAGCACTCTAACCGCTACACTACGCTACACTGCACTGGCTCTCAGATCATCTCCCAAGGGCCAGTAGAATATTGGGCTGGACCTGGCAAAACAGCATTACACAGCAGGAGTGGAGAGGCAACTTCCGTGTGTTTAGGGACTTCCCTCCAAAGAATCTGGGGGACCTCTACTAAATCAAAGCCAGCGTGGTGTAATGGTTAGAGCGTCAGATTAGGATCTCGGAGACCCAGGTTTGAATCCCCACTCTGCGGTAGAAGCTTGCTGAGTGACCCCTTGCACCAGTCATAAAATTTTGGGCTAACCCCACTACAGAGAAAGGTAAGGTATAAATGAAGAAGAAAAGGAGGAGGAGGAGGAGGAGGAGGAGATTGGATTTATACCCTGCCCTTCACTAGGCCCGATTTTGCCCGCGGTTTCGTAATCCTCAAAAAATAGGATCACGAAACAGCGGGGGAAATCGGGTGAAGCCACAGGTCAAAATGCGGCCGCGCGGCTTCGAGTGGGAAATTGACACGTACCATCGGGGCAAAGAGAGGAGTGAGCGCAGGGCAGCGGCTGTGGGAAATCGGTCTGTGAGGTAGGTGGGGCTGAGAGAACTCTGAGAGAACTGCTCTTGAGAGAACAGCTCTGAAGGAATTTGTGACTGACCCAAGGTCACACCAGCAGCTGCAAGTGGAGGAGTGGGGAACTGAACCCGGTTTTCCCAGTTTAGAGCCCATGCTCTTAACCACTACACCAAAATAATCACACCCATGGCACGCACCAGAATCCTTCTAATATCCATGCCTCCATCCACCCGCCCACCAATACAACTACACAGCCATTAAAAGTATATATATGATCGGAGAGAGAACTTATATCCTCAACAATATATTAGAAAATAAACTAAGGAAGCTGAAACCTAAACCAGGTTGGTGCACAGAGATCAAAGCCAGCTTCAGATTTCCCATGCTAAGCAACCTGCTTCCCCCCAGCTGTCTGTTCCAATACTTCCTGGTGTTCAGGAGTTTATTCTCCGAAGAAGTGCACAGCCCCTGCCATCCCTCTGCCTTCCGTGGCTGGTCAACGCTTCACTACACAGCAGCTATTCCCGGGGAGTTCAAGCACAGGGCCCAGAACTTGCCAAAGCGAGACGACCACCAGGGAAGAGCTTCTTGCACGGCTTCCGCTGTCTTCGCATCTACTCGTGGGGACTGCGGACACAGTGGGTTCCAAACGGTGTAGGAGTGAAACGAAGAAACCAAATAATCAAAGCCTCCTTTGAGCCTAAACTATCCCCCTGCAGTGGAGGCTGCCTGCTGCATCTCTGCCCGACTCACAGCTCTGCCCCACGCCTTCCGATTAGCTACTGCCGAGGGTAGGAAATCCCACAGCATCTCTGTATCGGGTACCATTTAGGTGACTGGGTTTTTCCAGATGTAGGACCTTTTCACACAGAGGTTTCCCCACCGTTTGGGTGCCCCACAGGAGCTCTTTTCCACTCCCATTTTCTTCTTCATTTCTATGGATGGTTTGAGAGAGCATGGGGAAGCAGAAAGGGAAATGCCGGAAGACAACAGGGCAACGAGGACGCGGGGAAGCTCGAAGGAAAAAACCCTGCAGGTCAGCACCCGAACTGTGGGGAAAACCCTGTGAAAAAAGAGCTGGGCTGATTTCGCACAAGGAGCTGCGCCGCCATCGCGCCTCCCTTTGCCCTGTTTCCATTGGTCGATTTCCCACTCGAAGCCGCGCGGCCGCATTTTGACCCGCGGCTTTGCCCGATTTTCCCCGCAGTATGGAAACGGGGCAAGGGGAGGCGCGGCGGCGGCGCAGCTCCTTGCGCGAAATCGGCCCTGGAGAGTTGCAGCAGAATCTGCCAGCCTCTGGGGAGCCTGCATGTCGCACCTCTGCATGACTCTCTCCTCTGGGACCAATTCCTTGCACCCAGAACAGTGACCCACGCCTAAACAAGTTGTTTGCATCTCTTCTCCCCTGCCCATCCAACACCCTATTACCAGTGAGCAGGTAATTTCTAAAGGCTCGTTTTTAAATAAGCATTTAGATAAGCATCCAGACTTCCTGGAACTAGGGTTGCCAGGGTTGCCAGCTCTGGGCTCGGAAACCCCTGGAGATTTGGGGGGCGGGGTCTGGGGAAGGGGAGGGACCTCAACAGGCTATAATGCCACAGAGTCCACCCTCCAAAGCAGCCATTTTCTCCAGGGGAACTGATCTCGGTCACCTGGAGATCAACAGTAATAGCAGGAGATCTCCAGGTGCCACCTGGAAGTTACTTCCAGGTGGCACCTGGAGATCTCCTGCTATTACTGTTGATCTCCAACCCACCTGGTTCACGGGCCCTCCTGGGCTTTGGTAAAGCGCAACACAGCAAGCATCTTGCACAATAGTTGTTGTTACAATGACGATCATGTACAGATATATCCTTACAAGTGGGAACAGAATTTTGTTTCTGCAGATTCTATTAATGCCAAGATGCAGCGGATCCCGTCAGTAACGCAGGCAGGAGAAAAAGGCATCAATAAATGGAAGGAGCTGAACGCTGTGGCCAGTTGTGTGTGTGGGGAATGCTGCCCCACACTGGTAGATGAAAAATGGAAGATTCTGAATGCAACGGACCCTTTGGTGCATTCAGGTCAGGCCATCTGGAATTCCAAAAATCAGACATGGAGATTTTCAGAAGTGTCCCCCTGTGACGCTTACTTGCTCTAATGAGAACACTTTTCAGGATTAAGAGCCAAGGGTGCCTCCTTCATTGGCAGTTAAAAGAAAAACAAGACGTCACGCTTTAGCTCTCAAAATCTGGTGAGCGGGGGGGGGGGTTGGGAAAGGAACAGGCAGTTTGGCCCTCAGCCCACCCCCCGCGGACACAGAAGGCCCCTCCCCA
>NW_015170322.1:409875-412304 GCF_001447785.1 Gekko japonicus | reverse complement strand
AGCGGCTGTGTGTACCCCCCTCCCCGGACTTGGGCGGCAGCCACTTCCCCAGCCTCCCTGTGCACCTGCCTCCCCCAGCTCAGCAGCCAGTCTGCACACCCCCACCCCTGCTTGAGCCAGAAGGGGGCTTGGTTGAGGTGATGGGGTGGCGGCGGCAGTGATTCTGGGGCCCCATCCTGGACTATTGCCCAGGGCCCAAGAACCACCTATGACGACCCCCTGATGTACAGTGGTGGCCACATTGTTGGAGTAAGAAGTCTAGGGCTAGACTGAAGGCTAGACTGCTCTCTCTCTCTCTCTAGACTGCTCTCTCTCTCTCTCTCATTTTCAAGCTAGCCTACCTCATAGGGTTGTTGTGAGGACAAAAGGGGGCAGAGGAGAACTGTGTCTATCACCCTGAGCTCCTTGGAGAGGACAGGAAACTAAAGGAAGCGCCCCCCCCCATCCTTGCCTGTGCGTTTCGCCTGCATCCTCTCTGCCCAATCAGGCAGCTGCCAATTGGCGCTCCAGCCTCATTAGCAAGGGATATAAAAATAGCAGCACGTTTTTCCATCTCGCCCTCCCAGCTGATCTCTCAACAGCAGCAGCAGCAGCAGCAGCAGCACCGCAGTAGCCGGATTCAACACTCGCAGCCAGGAAATTAAAGGCAGCTCTCAGCTGGGGTGGCTTCCTAAGGTGGGGGACCAAAATCAAACCCCCACCTCCGTATACCCGTGTGCCCTCTGTGAGGGAGCAGTTCCAGATTTCGCTCCCACCTCCATCCCCAGCCGGTGGTAAAAATATCCCCTCCATGCAGAATTAAAACCAATGTCGTGAAACCGCCTTGATTTGGACGGGGCTCAGGGCCCGCAATGTTCCCTTCAAGCGGTGGAGTCTCGTGAGCAAAAAATCTACTTTGCGAGCTGCTGGCATTCAAGTTGTGAGTGAGCGATTTGGCTGCTGCATAAATTAGTTTGCTCTGGAGCCATCCCTTCCTGAGCTAAGACAAAAATGTGTGAGCCGGAGGCTAAAAAACAGTGAGCTAGCTCACACTAACTCAGCTTAGAGGGAACACTGCTTGGGGGGGGGGGCTACTGAGCCACTCTCTTTCCAGATGTCAGAGGCTGGCTTGGCTCTGGCCTCCTCTGCTCCACATGGGGCTGGCTTTCAAGGGGAAGCTGGCAACCCCCTGCCCCACGGACGGCCCACCCAAGTCTTGTCTGTCCACCCCTCCTCTGTTTTCACAAGGGCGCCTCTCAGCTGAGAGGGCAAGAGGGGTTTTAAGCCCCAAAGGAGTTTTCTCTATATCCTGAGTTCGACCAAGTCCTTGGTGAGCCCAACATCCTGGCCGGCCCGCTTCTCCTCTTGTGCTTCCAAAACCTCTTCCCGTGCCAACCGCGCCCAGCAGGCGGGTTTTCAGTTGAGCCTAGATTACCAGAGGGAAGCCTGAGAGACTTCTCACGTGTCCTCTAGTCTATCACCCGGTTAGGTATGCCAGGTCCCCTCGCCGCACTAGCGGCGGGATTTGAGGGGTGTTCTGGGACGTCCCCAACACGATGACATCACCTGGAAGTGATGTCATCGTGTCAGCGACAGTGCACAGCACCACTCTGGTTCAAGGGCAAAACTCTATGGTTCTAGGCCAAATTTACCATAGAGTAAATCTGGGACGTCGTGTGGGGATGTGGCTGTTTGGGGGCAGGGTTTCCCCTGCCAGCGGGATGACAGCAGCGGGCCGGAGCCCTCCCCAACACGATGACATCACCTGGAAGTGATGTCATCGTGTCAGCGACAGTGCACAGCACCACTCTGGTTCAAGGGCAAAACTCTATGGTTCTAGGCCAAATTTAATATAGAGCTTTGCCCTCAAACCAGAGCGCCCCCCCAACATCCCCAACTTGATGATGTCACTTCTGGGTGACGTCATTGCATCCGGGACGTCATGTGGGGATGTGGCTGTTTGGGGGCAGGGTTTCCCCTACCAGCGGGATGACAGCAGCGGGCTGGAGCCCTGAAAAACAGGGGAACCCCCACCAGGACTCGGGGACTGGCCACCCTACAGCTGGTCCTTGTGCCCCTCAGTCACCTCTGGTTCTTTCTCCTGTGCCAAAACTCTGCCCACGAGTCTTTCACCCTCTGTTCTCCACAGCAGAGAGGCTTTGGTCCTTGTGCTACTCAACTGCTGAGTCTTGGGTGTGCCCAGGGGTCATTTCCTGTGGGAGCGCACAGGAGTGGAGCTCCGGCAGTAAAGAGCCCAGGGGGCGGGCACATGCAACAAGCCCCACCCCCTGCTCCCAGCAGTCCTCAGTCAGAGCAAGAAGCAGCTAGGTAAGTTGCAAAGCCCCCCCCCCGGCTCCCTGGCCCAAAACAGTCCAGTGGCACCTTTAGGACCAAGTTTTATTCAGGTACAAGCTCTCCCTCCTCTGCGAGGACCGATCGACACGTTCCCC
>NW_015170322.1:402525-409359 GCF_001447785.1 Gekko japonicus | reverse complement strand
TCACCCGGAACTGATGTCATCATGTCAGCCACATCGCACAATGACGCTTTGGTTTGGGGGCAAAACTCTATGGTAAAATATCCCTCAAACCATAGAGTTTTGCTCAAAAACCAGAACGCTGCCACGTTATGTCACCAACATGATGACGTCACTTCCGTGTGACGTCATCATGTCGCTTTGGGGGTAGGATTCCCCCGGCGGCAGGCAGGTCCCCCCCCCTGCTCCCCAACTGGGAAATGGCATCCCTAGGCCCAGCCAGGGAGGGGAGGGATTCATGTTACGGAATTCACTGAGATGACCCTAGATAGCTTTTTTAAAAGACTGAGACGATTCATGGAGTACATGGAAGAAATCACAGAAACAGCCATTGATGGCTATTACTATTTGTTAAGTCCGCTGCTTAACAAATAGTCAGAGAGTGATTTCAGCAAAACTCAGGTTTATTTCAGCTCGACGATCACTTCTCTAACATGGTACAACTTCTGATAGCCCGAACAACTTTTCCATTGCAGCTGCTCGGTATTTAAACATTCCGGGCTAATGTAGCCACACCTACTATACAGATATCAACCTATCAGGTTGAGCGCATAATGGACCAATCAGAGTCTTTCCCGCTTATATACATTCGAACCTGATTGGCCGCTTTAGCCTTGGACTTCAATCCCTGTTCAAGACGAAGCTTAACATTGCTTCCTTATGAGATGTTTCACATTACTTCTTAACGTATTAATGGCAGCTTCTGAATACATTACACTATTACTGGCTCAATAAAACAATAAAACCTCCATGTATTGAGGCAATATTCCTCTAAATACCATATGCTGGAAGCAATGCTCCCTCTAAGCTGTGGAGTCTTGTGAGCAAAAATACTACTTTGTGAGCTACTGGCATTAAAGTTGTGAGCAAGCAATTTGGCTACTGCATTAATTAGTTTGCTCTGGAGTCTTCCTTCCTGAGCTAAGACAAGAATGTGTGAACCGGAGGCTAAAAAACTGTGAACTAGCTCTCACTGACTCAGCTTAGAGGGAACACTGGCTGGAAGGAAGAAGGGCAGTTTTCTGCGAGCACCTGGCCGGCCACTGCGGGAAACAAACATTATGGGCTGGATGGGCCTTTGATTCAGCCCTGCAGGGCTCTCATGCGTCTCTGATACATCTGAGTAATTCAGTTCACATGACGTCTCCAACGTCACGCTCGTGGGTGCCACGGTGCACGCTGGGACCTTTACTGGTGCCCGCCAAGTGCTTTTACAAAATGGGTGTGGCCAGGCGGAGCTTTTGCCAAGTAGGGTTTCTGATTGGCTTTGTAGATTTTTTAAAAGCTGCTTCAGGAATAGCTGCCAGCACAAGGATCTTCACTGCATTACTGTCTGTGTACGCGAGAAAATATTTCTAAACAATACGTTCATTTTAAACAGCTTCCACCCAAAATGTTGAAGAGTTAGTATCAGAGTTATGCGTGACTATTATGAGTGACTATGAGAGGCGCTCACAGACATTTTGTGACCTCGCACCCACCACCCTGTGCCAGGATTCCAAAGGTGCCCACAGGCTCAAAGTGGGCACTAAATAGAAAAGTTAAAAACATACCCAGTTGCCCATTATTCACCCCAGATTTTGTGCTTCCAGGTTGACTGGCACTATTGTATTATTTCTGAAAATCAACCCCAGATTGAAAAGATGTCAAACCCAAAGCATTTGCTAATTCCTTTGAGTCCTAGATGGATCCTGACACATCTAACGTCTCACTAAGGCACAAAGCAGCTGTCATGTGACTGTGCCCACACACACACTTTATGGGACCTCCTCTCCAAGGAGGCTACAACTCTCCCTAGGAGAAGTAGAATTTGTGTGCTAATCTTCACACAGATGGGCACGAGTGAATAAAGTTTATTCTCGATATAGCTCGGCTGATCTCCATGCACACAAGTGGTCACAATCTAGAACAATCTGGAACAGAGTAAGGCCACTGAAATGAAGGGGCTTAAAGCCCACACCTTAAAGCCCCCTGGTTTATAGGCTGGATACAAAAGGGTCCTTCCACCCCATGGATTCCTCCCACGAGCAGAAGGGCACTTTGCATCCAATACCAAGTCTCCAACACCATGAGAACTTGTCTTACAGCACCTTAAAACTCATGGATTTATTGTGGCACAAGTTTTTGTGGATTACAGCCCCTTCCACCAGGTGCTACAGTCCATGGCAACTTCTACCAATCTGTTTGCTTCTGAAGTCCCACAAGACGTTTTCTTGCAACAAACTTCCCTTCTCAAATGAGAACTTGGTAAGTGGTTATGAGTCTATGAGCTGAGAGCCAGTTTGGTGTCGTCAGAGCAGCAGATGGTAATCTGGGAGAACCGGGTTTGATTCCCCACTCCTCCACATGCAGCCAGCTGGTTCTACTTGGGCCAGTCACAGCTCTCAGAGCTCTCTCAGCCCTGCCTACCTCACAGGGTATCTGTTGTGGGAAGAGGAAGGGAAGGAGATCGTAAGCTGCTCTGAGACTCTGAGTGAAGGGCGGGGTATCAATCCTCGTCGTCCTCCTCCATCTTCATCTTGTCTTGTCAGCCCACTGCTCCATCTAGCTTTCTACCCAGGTCTCAAGAAAAAAGAAATCTTCCCGGCACCTGCAGAGATGCCAGGGATTGAACCTGGGACCTTCTGCATGCAAAGGACATGTTCCACCACTGAGCTACAGCCTAGCCCTGATGGCCACCTTTTGCTTTTCCAGACCTGGAGTGAATATTTCACCCAACGGTCAATGTAGGACCAGATTTAATTTATATTTCTGTTTCTCTCCTCATACAGGCTAGCCAAGGTTTTTGCACCACTGTCTAAGATACAAGAATTAGCCATTTCAGACTTCTCCCTCTTCCCACACACAAAATACACACTGTGTCTGCCTCTCCTTTCCCCTCACCTTTCTTCCTTGAAAATCAACAATAAAGAAAATTAGTAGCCGTAGATCATAACCCTCACATTAAAGATCAATGGACTAGATCAGTAATGCTCAAACTAGATCAGTAATGCCCCAAAATAATGAATTAAATAATCAAAGCCTCTTCTCAGACCAACTTCCCATCCACAACAGAGGATGGCGGCTGTATCTCTGCATGATTTATTGATCTCATCTTGCCTCCTTACTATCTCAACGTCTATTGGAGGGGGGTGCTATTTGTCCTTGTATCTGCATCAGACCATTCAATAGCCTTGTGGAGAGAATTACTGCCATCGGGAGCTGGCTCCCTGTTTTGTTCTTCTGAGAGTCACCGGTCTCCTCCGCATGACTCAAGCAGAAACACATGGGGATGAATTCTCTGAAGGTCACAAAATGTTACTATTTCGCACTATAGAACTCAACCTTTAAGACTGAAGAGGAGCTATCCTGGATCAGATCAAGGCTCTTATCGGTACCGTTTCCTACGACAGCCAACCAAATGACCCTGGAAGGCCTACAAAATAGTGGTTGTTGCTTCTCAGCAACTGGTACGCAGGTATACATGATGAACGAACGCAAGAAGCTGCCTTTTACTGATTCAGGCTATTGGTCCAAGGTCAATACTACCTGTTCTCTCCAGGCTCTTGGTCAGAGAGGTCTTTCCCATCACCTGTAACCTGATCCTATATACCTGGAGATGCCAGGGACTGGACCTGGGACCTTCTGCATGCCAAGCAGAGGCTCTACTGTTGAATCACAGTCGTCCCCCCAATACACTGCCTCTAAACATGGAGGCTTTTTTTGGGTTTAGTGCTATCGATGGATCACTCCTCCTCCTTGATTTTGTTTAGTCTCTTTTTAAAGCCATCTAAGTTAGTGAACATTACCATATCCTCTGTCAGCAAATCCCACATGTTAACTATGGGTTGCATGAGTGATCGCTACGCCAAACCTGCCTCCCTCGAGGACAGAGGTGTTAACTATATTGTTTATTGAATTTCTCTCTGTCTTTTCCACAAACACACCTACAATGAAATTAATACAGAGGATGCTCTGGGAAAACGGGAAGCGGATGGCACATTTGTGTAGCACACCTCTACATCTATGACGAGCACACGAACGTGCTCAGCAAGGATGCGTCCGGTTGTCAAGTTCATCCAGAAGTCTGACACTACTGCTTTGCCATGCAAAATCTGTGTGTGTTTTTAATCCCTATAAACACAGCACAGGGGGGGTCAGCCAATGCCTTTGAAAAGAGACAAGGATGGCAAATGACTCTGAGCGGCCGTGCCAAAAAGCGCAGCTACTTCTGGCTCCAAAAGCAAAAAGGCCCATAAGTTGCAAAGGACTCCTGATGGTGGAGGCCATATTTTGCCAGCTTTCCGAACAATCCTGAAAGCTTTGCTTTTCAGCACATTCAGGCGGAAGGGTTCCAACTTCTCTACAGGTCTTGGACAGAGTTCAGGTATTAATACTAATAGATGACTCCCCTTTTTATAAGCGGGACACCAGCGGCTTCTGGGGACACTCTCCTCTCTGCCCTTGAGATGTAGCTTTGATCAACAGCCTGGTCTTCCTTATTTGCAGCTGCTAGAGATTCAGCCAAATTTTCCTCTTAGAACAGCACTTCTGTACACTGAAGATGCATCTCCAAAAGGAGGTCACAGGCATGGCAGCCTCATGGGAAAAACTGAGCACCAGTGTTCCCTCTAAGCTGAGTTAGTGTGAGCTAGCTCACAGTTTTTTAGCCTCCGGCTCACAATTTTTTTTGTCTTAGCTCAGGAAGGAGGGTTCCAGAGCAAGCTAATTTATGCAGTAGCCAAGGGTCATTTCCTGCGGGCGTGCACAGGGGCGGAGTTCTAGCAGTAAGGAGCCCAGGGGGCAGCCACATGCAACAAGCCCCGCCCCTGCTCCCAGCAGCCCTCACTTGGGCCACGAGGAGCAAGAAGCAGCCAGGTAAGTTGCAGAGCCCCCCCCGGCCCGCCTTCAGGTACAAGCTCTCCCTCCTCTGTGAGGGCAGATCTGCACGTTCCCCCGCCCCAATATCAAGCAATCCAAAACAGTCTAGTGGAGCCTGAGTGGTGGGTGTTGCCTCCTAACACACTTCTGGTGATGTCAGGGGGTGTGGCATATGCAAATGAGTTATGCTAATGAGCTCCTGCGCCTCTTTTTCTATGAAATGACCCCTGGCAGCAGCCAAATTGCTCGCTCACAACTTTAGTGCCAGAAGCTCACAAAGTAGAATTTTTGCTCAGAAGACTCCACCGCTTAGAGGGAGCGTTGCTGGGCACCGAAGCCCCAAGGAAGATAAAGTAGCAAGGGAAAGGAGTCCCATCAGAGGGAACGACTGGCAGCTGCCCTCTAGGGAATCAGTCCATTCGCTCACCTGGCTCAGTCCTCTCTAGGCTACCTGGCAGCAGCTCTCCAGCTTCTTGCTTGGCCTTTCCCTATCCGAGATCCTTTTCTGGGAGAGGCCAGGGATTGAGAGCGAGCCTTCCTGCACGTAAAGCAGGCCTTTCAGCACTGAGCTGCGGCCCCTCACCAACAGCTCACGATAAGACATTCAGGCTCCCTGGAAGGACAACTTGAATGTCTCTTCTGGCTCAGGATATTGGAGGACTCCGAGCGAGCGATCCTGGCCCAGACTGTACTTGGGAACCAGGCAGGGCATGCAGACTGCGGATTCTCTCGTGCCTTCCCAGGTGCTTCCTGCAAAGGCAGAATGGCTGCGGTGTTGGGATGGATTCTTTGTGGACTGGGGGTGCGACTGCCCATCTTGGTGGCCCCATAACCCATCCACATTGATCTTCCCCTCCAGTGTGCACCCACAAAACTGTGGCAGGTGTTCTGCAGATTGTACTCACAGGTCACACGGGGCGGGGCAGCCCAATGTGTCTGGCACATAGCTACATGGAATACCCCCAATCTTCTGTGATCCACAGAGTTCCCACAGCAGACATGCAAGAGTCCCTCACAAGCAGTGTTCCCTCTAAGCTGAGTTAATGCGAGCTAGCTCACAGTTTTTTAGCCTCCAGCTCACACCTTTTTGTCTTGGCTCAGGAAGGATGGGGCTCCAGAGCAAGCTAATTTACGCAGTAGCCAAATCACCTGCTCACAACTTTAATGCCAGTCGCTCACAAAGTATAATTTTTGCTCACAGGACTCCATAGCTTAGAGGAAGCATTGCTCACAAGATAAACTGAGGTGCAGAGGGAGGTAAGAAGTATAAAAACCACTTGTGTAGAACATTCTGCACTTAGCCAGTGGATCCTTTCTAATGATTTTAGAGTTTAGTTAAATGCCAGATTCTGACCACCTCATTATTTTTTCATGGATAAAGGGAATGCCACTTACATCCCTTGGGGTACCTGGGAAGTTGTCCCATCTTATCCTTTTTGCTCTCTGATATGGATGTATATGTTACCAGCAGAATGTCCCTGTTTGCTTTGACGGCAAAAAAGATAAGATTAAGGCTAGGATTCAGCGCAAGTTAGTGAAGGGATAACTTAATGCGATGTATAAGGATTGTGTTTGTATTTATGTTTTGTTATGGCCAATGGCTAATACAATAAACTTGATGATGATGATGAGGATGATGATTTTAGAGTTTAGTTAAATGCCAGATTCTGGCAACCTCATTACTTTTCCGTGGAGAAAGGGAATGCCACTTACATCCCTTGGGATACCTGGGAAGTTGTCCCATCTTATCTTTAGGACTGTGGGGAGGGGCCTGGGCTCCGTGGAAGAGCCCCTGCGGGTTCAATCTCCAGAATCTCCATTTAAAAAGACCAGGCAGAAGGTGATGTCAAAGGGACCCTGACACCCTGGAGAGCCCAGTCTGAGTAGTCTGAGTAGTCTGAGTAGTCAACACAGACTTTGATGGACCGGGGGGGGAGG
>NW_015170322.1:400296-402491 GCF_001447785.1 Gekko japonicus | reverse complement strand
GCCAACAGAGACCCGGGACAACTCTCCGTGGAAGGGATGAGGAGAGGGCAGACGCCGCCGTCATGGGAATAGGGTTAGAGTAGATCAAATGGCTACTCTTCACACATGAATATGCTTTACATTATGGCGTCCGACCATCCGTCTATCAAAGACAGTATCGTCTACCCTTGACTGTCAGCAACTCCGCAGGGTCTCCAGCAGACAGGGCTTCACTTGTACAGGGGTGCACCTTTGGGTGGGTGGGAGCAGGGGTCATTTCGTAGAAAAAGAGGTGCAGGAGCTCATTAGCATAACTCATTAGCATAACTCATTTACATATGCCACACCCCCTGACATTGCCGGAAGTGTGTCAGAAGGCAACACGCGCCGCTCAGGCTCCACTGGACTGCTTTGGATTGCTAGCTATTTGGGGGGGGGGGAACGGGCAGATCTGTCCCTCACAGAGGGGGGGGAGCTTGTACCTGAATAAAACTTGGTCTTAAAGGTGCCACTGGATTGTTTTGGACTGGGCCCCCCCGGGGTTGGGGAGCTCTGCAACTTACCTGGCTGCTTCTTGTTCTGACTGAGGGCTGCTGAGAGCAGGGGGTGGGGTTTGTTGCATGTGCCCACCCCCTGGGCTCTTTACTGCCGGAGCTCCGCTCCTGTGCACTCCTGCAGGAAATGACCCCTGAGTGGGGGGAACTAAACCTGCTTCTTGACCCAGATGACTCCAGCAACTGAGCAGCAAGCCTGCTTTGATCTGCCAGTCCACCCCCTTCTTAAGCACTCCCCCGAAGATTCCTGGGAATTGTAGTTTGATGTGATTCCCCCCCCCCCTCGTTAGAGACCTTTCACCTCACTTACAGAACTACCTTCCCCAGAATGCCCTGGGAGAGGAACAGAATAAACCCATTGACGTCTGTGCTACGGAAATGTACCCTCTGCTTTCAATGGAATTCTTCTTGATTTCTAGGCAGCATGCAATCCAAAAGAATTACACCATGCTATTAATAGTGCTTTCACTTTAGAAACCATTTTCTCCCCAAGGTTCTAAGAAGCATTCACATTTTTAGACATGATAAGCTGATGATGAGCTAACCTGAGGTTTATAGCGCACTTTCTCTCTCCCTCCCCCTCCCGTTCTATTTCTCTTTCATTTTCGAGCCAAGCTATTTTACCTCCACCCGCCTTTATGTTTTATTAACTCAGGGATTAGGCTTCAGGCGACACAGATTCCGTTTGCAACATCTCCCCATTGAGAGTTTGCCAGTGGCTGAGATAACGCATGACAATGATGCTTGCGCACTTAGACAGAGGGAAGCGCATCTGTTCAGAGAACCCACCGCATTAGCCTCATGATGTTCTTTCTTCTCAGACTCGGAGCAAAGGGAGTGTGTGTGTGTAGTGGGGGGAGAGCTCTTTTCGTGCTCGTCTTTGCAAGTGGTGGCCGGGGTGTGTGTGTGTGTCGATGTGCGACTCCTCTGCCTGATTCCAAACTTCTGTTCCACGCACCCTCTCCCACATTTGCAACCAAGGCTAACAAATGCAAGTATGCCAATAGGCTCCTAACCTGTTTTCCAAGAGAGTTCCAGTGCCTTTCAGAGCCCTAATACACACATGCAATAATTCAATCAGATGTCAGCATGAAGAGGCACTGCTTAAGAAATCGCCTGTTGAATTTCTGCCTGCCGGGAAGCTTTTTAAAAACCCACGGGTTTCTAAACCCGTAGGCATAGCCTCGCCGCTAAAGAGGAACCTTGCAGAAAGAGCTGGCTTGATACTGTGGGTCTAACTGGGGACAGCCTAAATTTGAATCTCTGGTCAGCCTTAAAAACGCCTGTCTTTTAGCCAAGCTTATGAGAAACAGATTTAGAATGGAGGGAGACCAGAAGAATCCTTCACACACCATGTAAATTGCTTATGGAATTGGCTGCCACAAAAAGGGATGGTGACTGGATTAGTTGGCTTTAAAGGGGACTTTAAAAAATGGAGGATGAGTCTATCAAAGGTTACTAACCATAATGATGAAATGGAACCTCCCTGTGCAGAGGCAGTGTACCTTTGAATGGGAAGCCAGGGGACCCTAGACTTCTCTGTCCGAAGAAGAAGAAGAAGAAGAAGAAGAAGAAGAAGAAGAAGAAGAAGAAGAAGAAGAAGAAGAAGAAGAAGAAGAAGAAGAGGAAGAGGAGGAGGAGGAGGAGGAGGAGGAGGAGGAG
>NW_015170322.1:374330-400225 GCF_001447785.1 Gekko japonicus | reverse complement strand
GAGGTAGGCGAGGCTGAGAGAGCTCTGACAGAAACTGCTCTTTTTCAAGGACAGCTCTGACAGAACTATGGCTTGCCCAAGGTCATCCAGCAGGTGCAAGTGGAGGAGTGGGGAATCAAACCCGGTTCTCCCAGATGAGAGTCTGCGCACTTAACCACTACACCAAACTGTAAGTATTCCCAGACCACTTGGCTGGTGCTGTGGGAAACGGGATGCTGGATCTTCTGAGGCCCAACTTTGGCTGCTCCAATAATACACACATGCAATAATTCAATCAGATTTCAGCATGAAGAGGCACTGCTTAAGAAGTTGCCTGTTGAATTTCTGCCTGCCGGGACGCTTTTTAAAAACCCACAGGGGGATTGTGTTCTTCAGCTGTTCTCATTTCCATATGTTAATATTTCCCAGCCTTTCTGAAACACGTGATGTATGCAACAAGACTATCTCATGGAGTCCCACACACATCCAGTAAAGGAGCCTATTCTTAATATATATTTTAGTTTTGCTTTTAATTGCTTTTGTGAATTCTTTTTATAATGCTTGGGTTTAACTGTTAGTTGCCTTGGTAGCCCTTGGGGGGTTAGAAAGGGGGGGGGAATTAAAAAGCAGAAATGAAGTCGAGATGGTCTGATCCAGTCGGGCCCTTTTCCTGTGTGCTTGTTGCTTTCCTCAGGAATTCAAAGCACTTCAAATACAGCCTCTAAAGCTATCTAAGGCAAATCCCAATTGTATATATGCATGCGCTAAGAATGATGATTGCAAAAATAACAAGACTTTCCCTTCATTTGCTGCCCTTTTGCATCAACAAACGGGTACAGCTGTGCAATGCCAAAGCGTACCTAAAGCAGCGCCATTTGCAAGCACCTAGTGAAGCCACCTGGATGTCTCTCTAACATCTGTATTAATGGATTTTAAAGTAAGAAGTACACAAAGAAAACACAGTCTGTGTTGCTGGGATGTAAGCAGGACACCAGAGTTTTTTTTAATTTATAAGATGCAAACGAACAAAGATTTGTGGTGTTTAAGGCACTATGCGTGTGCATGAACCTGCTATCTGTAATCTGTGCACTGGGAATTCACATGCTAAGCCTTTCTGGACTGGATTTATCCCAGCTGTAACTCCAGTGAGGAGCTGCGGTGGCTCAAGTGGTTGAGACGCTGAGCTGCAGGCTGTAGAAGGTCGGTAGTTCAGCAGCTCGAGACCCGAGTGTGCCGCATGACGGAGTGAGCTCCCGTCTCTAGTTCCAGCTCCTGCCAACCTAGCAGTTCGAAAGCAAGAAATTGCAAGTAGATAAATAGGTACCACTTCGGTGGGAAGGAAACAGCGTTCCATGCGCCTTGGTGTTTAGTCATGCCGGCCACATGACCACGGAAACGTCTTCGGACAGCGCTGGCTCTTCGGCTTTGAAACGGAGATGAGCACCGCACCCCTAGAATCGGATTCGACTGGCTTTCGAGCAAGGGAACCTTTACCTTTTTAACTCCAGTGAAGTCAAGGGAGGTGAACAAGAGGGTCGGGGCTTCCTTCACAGCTGCTTGAAAACCTCCAGCTGTCTCCTACTTTCCCTTCCACGTTCTTGCACTGCCTTCATTTGTATCTGAAGAAGTGTGCATGCTCACGAAAGCTCACACCTGGAATAAAACTTCGTTGGTCTTAAAGGTGCCACTGGACTCGAACTTTCTTCTGCTGTCTTCAGTCAGACCCTCAGTTCTATTCTGGACTTTGTGGAAACAAGCTGCCCGGAAACTGCCTGCCTGTCTAGTTAGCACATCCCCATTCAGTCTTCCTCCAGGGAGCAGCTCTCCCTCTCTCGTTTTATCCTCGCGACAGCCCTGCAAATAGGTTACGTCTGAGTGGCCTGACAGTGACTAGACCAAGGCCATGCAGTGTGCTGTTGCGCTGAGTGGGTATCTGAACCCAGGTTCTCGTCCCAGGGCCCCCCCATCTTTTCAAGCTAGGGTTGCCAGCCTCCAGGTGGGGCCTGGGGATCTCCCGCTTTTACAACTGATCTCCAGCTGACAGAGATCAGCTCCACTGGAGAAAATGGCTGCCTTGAAGGGTGGACTCTGTGGCCTTGTACCATCCTGAGGACCCTCCCCAAACACCGCCCTCTCCTGGCTCCATCCCCAAAGTCTCCAGGTATTTTCCAACCCAGACCTGGCAACCCTATTTCAAGCCTGTGGGTACTTTGAGAATTCTGAAAGAGGGTGGTGGGTCCAACGACAAAATGGCCGCTGCAGGAGGCGAAGCCAACCACAAAATGGTGGGGGGGGGAGGTCATGCATAATTCTAATAGCAACTCTTCAATATTTCAGGCAGAAGCTCTGCTTGACACGATGCCTTTTAAAATGAGCACCTTGTTTAACAATATTTTTGCGCATACACAAACAGTGATGCAGGGAAGATCCTCGTGCTGTGGTGGCAGCTGCCACTGAAACGACTTCTGAAATATCGGCACAGCGAATAAGATCTTCAACGGCCAATCAGGGGTCTTGCTGGGCAGAGGCCTCACTTAGCCCTGCCCGTGTTCTAAGAACACTTGCCGGGTGCCCAGAAAGGTGTCAGGGGGTGTCACGGTGCCCGTGGGCACCAAGCTGGGGACCCCTGCTCCATTCACTACACGATGCCATTTCTCTCCATTTTCTACCCAGTTCACTTCCTCCACTCCATTGGACTGTCCTCACTGAGCCCCCACAAGCTTTAGCAAAGACTTCTGGCTCCAGCCCTCTCCTGCAGTTTCCCCATTGGCTTTTACAAGGCTGCATGTCTCTTTCTCCTACATATGCCTGAACACCCACTGGCTCAGTTCACGTCCTGCCCATGAGCTGCAAACAGGCAATTGTTTGGTGAGCTGTACAGGTACATCCAACTGAATAGGGAACTGCCTGTTTTCATGACTTCAAATGCTTTTTGTAGCATCTCCCACCCCACTCCTGCCTCTAACACCTCCAATGTTAAAAGGAAATTTATGACATTTGAATTGAGACTGACTACTTGGGTGTCTCAGTGTGCATTTGGTGTCTGTTCATGAACTAGCTAATCTTGTGATCAGTTCTTGTAACCCCTTCTTAAATAAATACTGCTAACTATGCAGGATTTCTGTTTGTATTGGTCTTGCTTTGGACAAAAAGACGACAATCAAGCAGCTCTTGTGCAAGCACAAAGCTGTTCAGCATAAGAGTCTGCTCAAGAATGCAAACTACACCAGGGAACTTTGAGACAATATAACCAGGAGCTTGCCTCAGGTGTCATAAAAGGAGTTTGAATAAGGTATATTTTCCTAGCAAGCAAATTCACCTTGAAGTTCTCAGCATGTAGTGTGAGAATCATAGAACTGGAAGGGACCTCCAGCGTCATCTAGCCCAACTCCCTGCTTAATGCAGGAAATTCACAAATACCCTGCCATTCACTACCTGAAGGACTCTCAGAGCAGTTTATACGTAATCCCTTTCCCTTCCTCTCCCCACAACAGACACCCTGTGAGGTAGGTGGGGCTGAGAGAGCTTTCCTGAGAACTGTCCCTGAAAGACCAACTCTGGAAGAACTTATGACTGACCCAAGGTCACACCAGCAGCTGCATGTGGAGGAGTGGGGAATCAAACCTGGTCTGCGCTCTTAACCACTACACCAAGCTGGCTCTCACACCAAATCCAGAAGAGGGCAAACAAACAAACACCCCTCCATACAACTGCCAGAAAATCCTCACCAGCCAATTCACAGAATCATAGAATTGGAAGACCCCAAAGTGGTGATCAGCATTTCCCTGGACGTGTAAGAAAGGGCCACAAGAACTAAGCACTGAGGCCACCCTTCCTGCCCTCCGTCTCGTGATCCGTCTAAGTTCACAAAATCAGCATGGCTGTCAGATGGACGAGAAGTGTCCTGCCTGTCTCACAGAGGCTAGCTATGTGGGAATGGGCAGTTGAAACTTTTCATGGCACAAATGAAAACACCATTGCTTGGTAAATAACATCTTATTTAGCCTCTGCTGAAAGGGCAGGACATTCCCCCACACACACACACCTCCAAGCAGCTGGCAACTTCATTAGCACACCTTTGCAGAACTCGGCTTCCGGCTGGCCAGAATGGGACACTGAGTGCCTTTTCACACATAAGGAATCTAAAATGTAAACTATAAATGTGACATACTTGTGTTTGCAAATACATCTATTTCGCAGCCACCATCACCTAACCAAGCGGTAGACTTAGCTTTGCCCCACATAGACCTCCCTCCCTCCCTCCCTCCCTCCCTCCCTCGGGGTGCCTTCCTCTCAAGCAGTCGATGCATCTTTCTAAGTGCAGCTTAGGGCAGGAGGGGAGGACATCATAGCATTTTTATCCGTGTTCTACAGATCCGGAGCCCGCAGGGCAAGAGGTTAAGATTAGCAGCGGGATAAAAGGATTAAAACAAAAACAGAAAACAGTTTACCGTGAAAACATTTTGCAAAAGTTATGACAGACTTCAGACCAACTGGAGCAGGTAGACAGGTGAGCACTGATCCTATAGAGCCCGGAAAGAGATATTTGGGGTTGCAAAGGCACAGCCCTGATTCGTCAGCTGAAATCCTGCCTCGTGGGGGGGGGGGGAGGATCAGTCTCTAGCTTCCATCTCCACCCAGCTGATTGGTGGAATTCTGGCTGTTTCCAAAGGGCAGCCATTTCCTTAGGCAAGGGAACAAAGAGTGGCTGCAGTCACACACACAAAATGATCCACTTTCAAGCCACTTCCAGTGCCCTTTACAACTGGAAGTTGCCAGTTCAACAGTAAAAATCCAGTCTGGAAGTGGATTGAAAGTGGACGGTTTAGTGTGTGTGACCGCAGCCCGTGTCACCCAGGTACAGACGGCTGAGGTCTCCAAATGAGCAGGTGCAACGAGGGGGGCCACCATTCATGCGTCTTCATTCCCAGCTAGGGTCACCAACCTCCAGGTGGCACCTGAAGATCTCCTGCTATTACAATTGATCTCTAGATGACCAAGATCAACTCCCCTGGAGAAAATGGCTGCTTTGGAGGGAGGACTCTGTGGCATCAAACCCTGCTGAAGCCCCTCCCCTCCCCTAACCCCACCCTCCCCAGGCTCCACCCCCAGGTCTCTCCCAACCTGGACGGCTGGCAACCTGTTCCCAGCCTCTGTCCATCAAAGGGATTTCACCTCTGAAAACGGAAGTCCTCAGTGCTTGGCTCTCATGGCTGGCACGTGGCCCGACCCATCTACAAAGAATGCTAATCCACTTCCAAAAGCTATTCATGGTGAAACGCCATCAATCAACTGGCTAGAGCAGGGCTGGGCGGGTTTCAGTCCTGGGGGACTGCTTCCTTCTGCATTCTGGAATCCTGGCAGCCCACCAAGGTGTTTCCAGCTTACGAACCGAGAGCACACATTCACGGTCTCTGAACAAAGGTGCAAGGGAACCTAATTCTGGTCTGAGAATGACAGAAGAGCCTTACCTAGCAATTCTGAGCCTGCGTCGTGCCCTTGCCTGAGGTCCAGCTGGTACAGCGTTTGGGCTCACTATCTGACCGATTTCCCACAAGCTGCTGCTCCATACTTGCTCTTCCCTTTGCCCCGGTCGTACGTGTCAATTTCACACCATGTGCTGTGTGGCTGCATTTTGCCCTGCAGCTTTGCCCGATTCCCCCAGCGTAGATGCGGGGGAAATCGGGTGAAGCTGCGGGGCAAAATGCAGCCACGCAGCACAAGGTGTGAAATTGACACATACAATCGGGGCAAAGGGAAGAGCCAGCGCAGAGCAGCAGCTTGTGGGAAATCGGCCTTTATTTATTGACTTCATTTATACCACACCTTTCTTCCCTGTGGCACCCGAGGCAAGTTACACCATCCTCCCCTCCACCATTTCATGTTCACAATAACCCCGTGAGGTAGGCTAGGCCAACAGAGTGTAACTGGCCCAAGGTTACCCAGCCAGCTTCCATGGCAGAGCAGGGATTCGAGCCCGGGTCTCCTAGATTTTAATCCACTATGCCACACTGGCTCTCATTACAGGCTGAGCTGTGGTTCACCTGTAAACCAGAGTCCTCCCCAGCTTTGAGCAGAAGTTGGGATCAGGGGGTGCTGGCTGCCATTCGTCCCACAGGATCTCAGTCCTATGCAGTCTGATGGATCTCACTGATTTCTATAATGCACGCTCAAGGGATGTTTCCCGTTTCACAGTCCGTGACTCTGAAAGCGACAGCTTTTGGAAAGTTTGCTATGACAGCTCTGAATAGTGTGTACAATGGTATAAGGTGTGCTCTCTCCCTTTTACACACATCCCCACACAGCAACCTGCACATCTTCTCAATCAGACAAACAAACAAGGTCATACGATTGTCTCTGCCATATCATTGAGGTCTGCACAAAAACACCTGGCTGAGCTTGCACACCTATTCCCCTCCTGGGAAATGTCAAACAAAGCCCTGACAAGCCCCACCTCTGGCTAACCCAGCCGACGTAACTTCTAAACAGGCAGCGTGGTGCAGTGGTAGCGTGTCAGACTAGGATCTGCAAGATCCAGGTTCGAATTGTCGCTGTGCCATGAGAGATTGCTCGGTGACCTCAGGACAGTTGCAGACTCTAAGCCTAGCCTACCGCACAAGGTTGTTGTGAGGATAAAAGGGAGGGAGGAAAAACACTGTGAGCCACTTTGGACCCCCACTGAGGAGACAAGTGTGGTATAAATTAAGTAGATAATAGACACATAAAACAAAGCAAGAGGTGGTGGGATTCCAGCAGGAAAAGCAGTTCTGAGTTCAAGCTGCTGAGGGATGAGCCCTGCTTCACACACTCAAAAGGCACAGCATATCAGAAACTAGTAGGGTTGCCAACTCTGGGCTTGGAAATTCCTGGAGACTTTGGGGGTGGAGCCTGGAGAAGGTGGGGCTGGGGGGAGGGAAGGACCTCCACTGGGGTATAATGCCATAGAATCCACCCTCCAAAGCGGCCATTCTCTCCGCAGCAGAACAGCTCTGCTGTCTGGAGATCAGCTGTAATTCTGGGAGATCTCCAGGTCCCATCTGGAGGCTGGCAACCCTGGAAACCAGGCCTAAGCTACCAGGGCCTCGAGGGGGATTTGCAAAGCAGCACTGATGAAAATGTGCAAAATCCTGGGAGGACACCAACGCCAAAGAGGATCCAGAGGCAAGGAGGGCTGAGGACGGCCGAGGCTGAGATGCTGCCAAACAGTACGAGAACCGACCTGGAAATCTGACAACTCCCAGTACACCGGAAAAAGAGCATGAAATGAGGCAAGTTGCTTCAGCTGAGCAAATAAGATTGTGAAGAATGGCATTTTTATTGCCTTTCAACCGCTGTACTTAACGTTCATTGGTAACTTGTTCCCTGTTCCCTTGGTGACCCTCTCTGGCTTTCGGAGAGCAGGGAGGTAGGAAGGCTGGCAGACTCCTCTCCGCAAGCCCTCTTCAGCCCCATCCGGCCCTGGACCCCGTGGCCCTTCTCCCTTGGCAGACTTCATCCCCAACTGCTCGCCCACCAGTGCCTTCCGCGCAACAGCGCCGCCACGCGAGCCCCTCTGAACTGCGCAGACTACATGGCAGAAATGCTTAACAAAGTGCGCTCCAGAACCACAATGCTTCGGGAAAGACACTGCCTCCCAAGCCAGTGTATGGACCTGACAATGTGGAACCCTGTGGCATTGGCTCTTATAGCTCCACTGCTAATTAATACAACACTGCGATTCGTTTCTAATTTACCGTTAATCTATACAGCAATCACGGGCACACACGCCGGCCAGCGGAGTGGGGGGGGGATGAAAAAGGGCTTCGAATCAGTGCGCAGAAAGCACACAGAGGCGCTGGCTAAAAGTGGTTGTTGATTACAATCTGCTTTGTACGTAGGCGGAGGAGTGGGTGAGGGTACGTGGGAGGAAGGCAGAAAGGGCACTGCCTGTGTTTCTAGAAATACAAGAAATATCGTGCTATTACAAGGAGAGGCGGGTGGGGGAGCTTTCTCTCCCTCTCCCCCCACAACACACACAAAGCCATGTTCTGGCATTTCACACAGAAAGGGCTGGAATATCCAGCCTCCTTAACTTTTGCTCTTGCTATTCTCTCGGTGATGGAGGGGGTGGGGTGGGGGCAAGCAACAAAAGGTGAACCCCGAACAGAACCAGATTTGCAAATCCGACGGCGCTGCCCGGAGCAGGAAAACAAGGTCAACTGGCGGAATTGCGTACCCCGATGATGGCTCACAGCAGAGGATGCCTGCGGAAGCCGTCCTGCCTCCACGGCAATGGAGTTCTTCGTCGCAAGCAGTTATGTAACCCTAATCCTCCACCATGTTTCACAGCCCCTGCCGGGACTGAGCAGCCGGAAGCGCACATGTTTAACACGGGCTCACAAGATTCAGTGCAACCAGATCGCTGGATGCAAAGCAATTCATTAAAGAGATTTAAGTTGTCTCTTGGGAACAGAAGGGAAATCCTCCACGTTCAGATCTGAGTCCCGTCCCAAGGGGAGAGCTGGCTCTCAAAAGCTCTTGTTGGTCTCTAGGGCGCTTCTAGGCTCAAATCTGACTGTGTCACTGCAGACACAGCTACCATCCGAAACTATCCTCCCCATTGTTGCTATTCTTAATAACAGTATTTTCCATGTTTAGCAACTGCTGGATCTCACTGCTTTTAATACGTTCCTCGTCTAATAAGCTTCAAGCAACTACTTGTTGCTAGACAGTGACCCAAACACAGCCTACTCAGTCACCAAATTTCTGTCTAACACGTTTTCCTTTAGTAAACCATACAGTATTCTTTTTAGTCATTGCTCCAGATCATTCGATCATAGGAGCTCTGAAAAGGAAAGTAAGTTAACAGTAATAACAACATGTCGTTAATAAGCATCTCTGTGCTAGGATGGAAACCAACGATTATTTTACTACAGGTGACAGTATGATGAATGTGCATGCCGCAAGCAGCAATCCCCCCCCCCCAGCTCTCTATAAAAAGTAGACATGCGCAGGTTCCCCAAGCGGGGCAAGAGGCCAAGGGCACCGGAAAGGCCACCAAGATTTCCAGGGTGTTTAAGAGTCAAGAACCCCTTCTGCAGTTACCAAATGAGGCTCTAACCGGTGATGTATTATGCCAAAAAAGTCTCCAAAGACTAAAAATTTCTTTTTCCAATATTCAGTTTACTGGAAGCAATTCAAACGCCATCAACACCAACGAATCATGCATATTATATCTCGTTTCATGTATAACTTTATCAAGGTGGGTCGCGTTGAAATACAATATTAATCCATTTGACAAACTCTCTAGTAGTATCTCATAGTGACACTATGGATTTTATGAGTGTCACTATGCGATACTACTAGAGAGTTTGTCAAATGGATATTGCGACTGCAATAAAAAAGGCCAACGCTATGCTGGGGATTATTAGGAAGGGTATTGAAAACAGATCAGCCAATAACATAATGCCCCTGTATAAATCAATGGTGCGACCTCATTTGGAATACTGTGTACAGTTCTGGTCACCACACCTCAAAAAGGATACTATAGCATTGGAAAAAGTGCAGAAAAGGGCAACCAGAATGATAAAAGGGTTGGAACACTTTCCCTATGAAGAAAGGTTAAAGCGCTTGGGGCTCTTTAGCTTGGAGAAACGACGACTGAGGGGTGACATGATAGAGGTTAATAAGATTATGCATGGGATAGAGCAGGTAGAGAAAGAGGTACTTTTCTCCCTTTCTCACAATACAAGAACTCGTGAGCACTCCATGAAATTGCTGAGCGGTCAGGTTAGAACAGATAAAAGGAAGTACTTCTTCACCCAAAGAGTGATTCACACATGGAATTCACTGCCACGAGAGGTGGTAGCAGCTACAAGCAAGGACGGCTTCAAGAGGGAATTAGATAAGCATATGGAGCAGAGGTCCATCAGTGGCTATTAGCCACAAGGTATAGATAGGGGCTCTGGGGCAAGTGATGCTCTGTCTTCTTGGTGCTTGGGGGGGCAACAGTGGGAGGGCTTCTAATGTCCTGGCCCCACTGGTGGACATCCTGGTGGCACCTGGTATTTTTGGCCACTGTGTGACAAAGTGTTGGACTAGATGGGCCTTTGGCCAGATCCAACATTGGCGTCTCTTATGTTCTTATTTAATTACAGAAATGACCGTTTCCAGGGCTCCATCGGTCTAGACATCACTCCTCCAATCCAGACACCCACTGGCTACAGGTAGGTATACAGGTGTGTGGTGCTATTATTGGGTAGGGAAGAAGAAGAGCTCTGAATGTGTCCCCCCCACTGGCCTCTCCCAAGGTCCCATCAAGGTGGCACAGATGCAATATGAACTTGTTTGTACTAGTAATACTGTCAGAAATTAATTCTTTGGTCCCAGAGATCTCCCAGAGAGGACAAGGGTCTCCTGCTTGGGGGTCAAATCTATTCCGATCTGCAGAGTGTGCAACATGGTGCAAATAAGAACAGCTCTTTCTTTCTTGCGGCACCTTATCTATTGCTCTGTCTTTTTCTTTTCCTGCTTCTTCCCTTTCTTCTCATTTTAATCCAACTGGAAAGACTGACAATTCTTCAGCAGCACCATCAGTTTACAACAGATTGGTGCAGCCTGGCTCTGGGCGCTGTGGGGATTAGATTTATCTAAACTTGACCAGAGGGACTCAGAAAATCCATTTGGCTGTCATCTAAACACCGGTGAATGATTGCGGTCTCTCCCCATTAATTACCAGCGGCTCCGCTCAGCCTCTCTGAGTCAAGGCCCCTATTTCACCAAGACTGCTGGAGGGGGGGGATGGTCTCCAAGGCGAATGAGGTCGTGGTGACAAGATAGCAGGGATGGCCTTGTTCTTGGGCAGGGTTGCCATGACAAGGATGGGGAGGACACCGCTTTGCAGCTGGTCCCCAACCTATAAATCCTTCCAAAGTGTTTCTTCTCATTGCTTCTTTGTCACTGCCATTCGCCTAGAGATTAAAAACAAAGCTCAGTTCGTGAATTGGGGGTGGGAGGGCACCGTGAAGTGCAGCAAGAGGATACCGGGAAGCGGTTTTGCCTTTGCGGAGGACGGACAACAATCATTATTATGAATTTGGACCCTGTCGCCCCCCCTTTCTTTTGGAATGTCCCCCTCCTCTCGCCACTCAAAGATGGCCCTGTATAAATCGATGGTGCAACCTCATCTGGAATACTGTGTACAGTTCTGTTCACCACACCTCAAAAAGGATATTATAGCATTGGGAAAAGTGCAGAAAAGGGCAACTAGAACGATCAAAGGGTTGGGACACTTTCCCTGTGAAGAAAAGTTAAAGTGCTTGGGGCTCTTTAGCTTGGAGAAACGACGGCTGAGGGGTGACATGATAGAGATTTATAAGATTATGCATGGGAAAGAGCAGGTAAAGAAGTACTTTTCTCCCTTTCTCACAATACAAGAACTCGTGGGCACTCCATGAAATTGCTGAGCAGTTGGGTTAGAACGAATAAAAGGAAGTACTTCTTCACCCAAACAGTAATTAACACATGGAATTCACTGCCACAGGAGGTGGAGACGGCTTCAAGAGGGAACTGGTTAAACATCTGGAGCAGAGATTCATCAGTGGCTATTAGCCACAAGGTATAGACAGGACCTCTCAGTCTGGGGCAAGGGATGCTCTGTATTCTTGGTGCTTGGGGGGGGGGGGGGCAACAGTGGGTGGGCTTCTAGTGTCCTGGCCCCACGAATGGACCTCCTGATGGCACCTGGCATTTCTGGCCACTGTGTGGCAGAGTGTTGGACTGGATGGGCCTCTGGCCTGATCCAACATTGGCTTCTCTTATGTTCTTATGTTCTGTTCTTATATTCACATCTGATGGACACAGAGGAGTACGCAGAGAAAGGTTCTGTTCATTCATGCCCCTCTTCTGATATTAATTCAGACCTCACCCCCTGTCCTGCACAAAATTAGAGTTGCTAGCTCGGGAAATTTTGGAGATCGGGGTGTTGGTGGTGGTGCCTGGGGAGGGCAGAGGTTGAGGAAGGAAGGGAGTTCTGTAGGAATCAGATGCCACTCTTGGACTCCTAGTTCTCCTAGACTTTAAGGAGTCTCCTAGACTCCTTGGCAAATAGAAGGGGAAGTCGTGGAAGTAGTGACAGACTTCACGTTCCTGGGATCCCAGATCACCGCAGACTGTGACAGCAGCCATGAAATTAAAAGACGCCTGCTCCTTGGGAGGAAAGCGATGGCGAACCTAAACAGCATGATAAAAAGCAGAGACATCACCCTGCCAACAAAAGTCTGCATGATCAAAACAATGGTATTCCCAGTAGTCATGTATGGCTGCGAGAGTTGGACTATAAGGAAGGCCGAGCGCCGAAGAATAGATTCTTTTGAACTATGGTGCTGGAGAAGACTCTTGAGAGTCCCTTGGACTGCAAGGAGATCAAATCAGTCAATCCTAAAAGAAATCAACCCTGACTGTTCCCTGGAAGGCCAGATAATGAAGCTGAAGCTCAAATACTTTGGCCACCCAATGAGAAGGGCGCACTCACTGGAGAAGACCCTGATGCTGGGAAAGATTGAAGGTCAAAGAAGACGGGGACGGCAAAGGATGAGATGGTTAGACAGTGTCATCAATGCAACGAACATGAAATTGAGCAAACTTCAGAGGACGGCGGAAGACGGGAAGGCCTGGCGTGATCTGGTCCATGGGGTCGCAAAGAGTCGGACTCGACTATGCGACTGAACAACAACAACAAATAGAAGTCTACCTTCAGAAACTGCTGTTTCCTCCAGAGGAACTGATCTCTGTAGTCGAGGAAGCTGCTGCAATTCTATGAGAACTCCAGGTCCCAACTGGAGGCTGGCAACCCTTTGCGTTTAACTTGTGCAATTCAACAAGCATGGCTGTCCCCGGACTAGGGTTGCCAGCTCTGGGATGGAAAATACCTGGAGATTGGGGGGGGGGGTGGAGCCTGAGGAGGGTGGAGTTTGAGGAGGGGAAAGACTTTAACAGGGTCTAATGCCATAGAGTCCACCTTCCAGAGCGGCCATTTTCTCCAGATGAACTGATCTCTGTTGCCTGGAGATCAGTTGTATGCCCAGGAGACCTCCAGGTGATCTGGAGGCTGGCAACCCGACCCGGGAATCCGTTTTTGGCCCTTAGGCCAGCCACACACCCTCAGCTACAGCAACATCTTCTCCTTGTACCCCCCACTGGGACTTTGTCAGCTATGCTGCCATGGGGGTTGGGGAGTCCATTCTGTGTCTTGGTAATTGCTACTGCATTCCTGTCTCTGCTGTTCTGCCTGTGCCGCAATGCTTATCTCTACAGATGTGCAGGAGGATGTTTTGTCTGGAAGTCTCCTATGTACCGTGAGAGACTCCTGCTTCCCAGCTTTCGTCACCTAACGGTTTCCTAGCTGGTTCCGCACGCGGGAGGGTAGCTAATTGGCCCATGCCGTGTGTGTGTGTGTGTATGCATACAAATGCTCTATATCCTATTATGCTCAATGGGTTGCCGCCATTCTTAACAGTGCCTGTGTTACTGCATCTATAGCTTTGCAATAAAAGTATAACCGTTCCTGAATGTATGTACTTCGTTGTAAGCTGTGGGTTCTGACAGACTTCAGGGCTTTCCTTGTGTAAGAGGTTGTCTGGGTGGCAGGAGGAGTCAATGAATCCACCACCTCTTGTAGTCACGAAAAAGGCCTATGTCCTGTAGCGGCTACTGTGGCGGTCACTGAATAATATTTGCGAAGTGCTCTGAACTTCGGGAGAAAGAATGGGAGGAGCAATCATTTCCACCCCATTCTTCAGCCGGCTCTGGAGCCCTGATTTCTTCGGCACAAAGGAGGGAGCCGAGTGGGCCAGGTCAGAATCATGGCGCTGAAATCCTCACCAAGCGTGTGCCAAAGCAGCTTGTCAGGACTAGGCGGGAATCCTGAGGAGTCAAACTCACTACCTGAAAGGGGAAAACATGTTCTGCAGCCCTGGATCTCTGTCCCTGAAGCTGGGAGTGTTTCTGTGGACAATGCAGCCTGCCAGTTCTCCCCTCTGAGGCCCTAAGTGGTTTGGGCCACTGGCCGCCGCCTCCCCTCCCTCTTCCCAAGCCCTGACCTCTATGCCTCTGCTGGCACGGTGAGGCGGGTGGTGACCAGTGTTCCCTCTAAGGTGAGTTAGTGTGAGCTAGCTCACAAGTTTTTTAGCCTCCAGCTCACACATTTTTGTCTTAGCTCAGGAAGGAGGGCTCCAGAGCAAACTAATTTATGCAGGAGCCAAATCGCTTGTTCACAGTTTTAATGCCAGTCACCCAACAATATCTAATTTATGTTGGAAGTGTAAAGGAAATGTGGGGACGTTTTACCACATGTGGTGGCGATGTGCAAGAACAGAGAAGTATTGGAAAATGGTACAGAAACTGATTTAGGAAATAATGTCTGTTAACTTGGTCTTAACTCCTGAAATAGCGTTATTGAATATGATACCGGAGGATTATAAGCAAAATGAGAAACACCTGTTAGCATATATATTAACAACCGCAAGGATCATTATGATGGCCAGATACTGGAAACAAGATAAATTTCCCACAAGAGAGGAAATACTGTGTAAATTGTTGGAGGTAGCGGAAATGGACAAGCTAAGTTTAATCCTTCAAGGGAAAGATGAAAATATATTTAATGAAAGATGGAAAAGCCTGTATAATTGGATTAACAAAATATGGAAACTTTAGACTCAATGTATAGAATGATGATCATTTGTAAAGGATGTATTAAGTGGAAACTGATAAATAAATATTTTTAAAAAAAAAACAACAGAATTTTTGCTCACAAGACTCCACAGCTTGGAGGGAGCCCTAGTGTTGGGCCCTCGCTTTTCAAGCATCTTCCTCCTTGAGACGTGCCTTAACTCCACTTTGTTCTCTTTTACGCACCAGGCCAAAGACATCTATTAAAAGGGTTCCATCTTTTTAAACTGCTTCCATGGTCTACTTCTTGACTGTGGGCTGCTTTATAGATGTAATCTTAGGATACTGAATACTATTTTACGGTTTATGTTAATATTAAGAATTGGATCGAGCTATTTTTACAACAATCTTTACTGTACTGTTTTTACTTATCAGCTGCCTCAAGTGGTCCTCTGGAGAGGCAACAGGTACATTTTCTAAATACCAACGCCAGAGCGCAGCAAGCACCACTGAGCTGGCCAGGCCCAAGTCCAGGACCCTTGTATACATCGCAAGCCAGGCCAATCCAGCTCTGACCTGAATGGCCCTGGTTAACCCGATCTCCTCAGATCTCGGGAGCTAAGCAGGCTCAGACCTGGCTAGCATTTGGATGGGAGACCACCAAGGAAGTCCAGGGTTGCTACGCAGAGGCAGGCAAGGGCAAAGCACTTCTGAGCATCTCTTGCCTTGAAAAACCTAAGGGATTGCCATAAGTCGGCTCCAACTTGATGGCACTTTCCACCACCAGGCCAATCCAAGCCTTCTGGCTGTTTTCCAGTCAGAGGAGACAATGCCGAACACCCTTCTGTGCCCAACAAGAGCATGAGCCCTGAGCATACGCAGAGGTTGAGTCTCCAACCCGATCTCCTCAGATCTCGGGAGCTAAGCAGGCTCAGACCTGGCTAGCATTTGGATGGGAGACCACCAAGGAAGTCCAGGGTTGCTACGCAGAGGCAGGCAAGGGCAAAGCACTTCTGAGCATCTCTTGCCTTGAAAAACCTAAGGGATTGCCATAAGTCGGCTCCAACTTGATGGCACTTTCCACCACCAGGCCAATCCGAGCCTTCTGGCTGTTTTCCAGTCAGAGGAGACAATGCCGAACACCCTTCAAGAGCACGAGAGCTGAGCATACGCAGAGTTTGAGTCTCCGTTCTCACTGCCAGATCATGAGAATCTCGACCAAAACTCACATCACAGCAGATCTTTGGACTCTGGACCCTTCTCATTCTTTGCACTCTGGACCATTCTCATTCAGGTGTAAATGAAGGAAAGCTGCCCAGAACTGCCAGCTCTAAGCCAGAGCTTTGTTCCACATTGTAGGGTTGCCAACATCCAGGTGGGACCTGGTGGCCTCCTGCTATAATATAAGATCAGTTCCGCTGGAGAAACCGGCAGCTTTGGAGGGCGGACTCTAGGGCACTGTACCCTGCCGAGGCCCCTCCCCTCGCCAAACCCTGCCCTCCCCAGGCTCCCCCCCCCCAATCTGGCAACCCTACATACTGGGTATTGTAATTGTAACCCTGTGATGTAAGAATCATATACAAAAAATCTAAAATGTAGAGGCAACGTTATCCTATCTTGTATTCTATCTACCTATCTTGTACTGCTCATACGGCTATCCGCAAGCTGAATTCCCACCCCCAGCTTTACTGTTATCATGAAGGCTTGTCCATCAACGTGGCAAAATCTAAGATCATAGTATTCACCAAAAGGAAAAAGGGGGAAATTTTTCAATGGGACATAGCAGGCCAACCTATGGAACAGGTCAATCAATTTAAAATTCTGGGAATCCACTTTGAAGCATCTCTCACATGGAGAACACACTTGGATCTAGCAAGGAACACAGCTTGGAGAGTAGGGAAGACAATTGTAAAATACTTCTACTCATCAGGAGGCCAATTTGTCCCCTCGGCCTTAAAGGTATTTAGTGATAAGGTTCTAAATCAATTCCTGTAGGGTGCGGAAATTTGGATTCAGGCCGCTTCTGAAAAATTGGACTCCATCCAGTATGACTTTTTCCGATGCTTATTGGCTATCTTGTATTCCACTAACTGATTGCCTGATGTTATAATATCTTGTAATTTGTTTACTGATTGATGGGAAACATTTGTTTTTTAATCATACTTGTAATCTGCTTTGGGTCCCAGTGAGAAAGGCAGACTCTAAATGAAAATACCATTATGTTCACAATTCTGTTTTGAGTTCACATGTTTTTCCCACAGTAATGCCAAAATAAATAAATAAATAAACAACAAAAGCTCTCAGTTGTGAACAGTTGTGACCCTGGGCAAGTCTCTTTTTATAAATTTCAGAATTTTGACTGATGGTTTTTGAACCCTAAGGAGAACCTTGCTGAATCCATTCTTGAAGAAATGCTTTTTTTTAATCCATCAGGTTAATTGGTTGACCTTAATTCTGACAGAGAGAGACGGTTCCTCTCTTTCTGTTTTCTTCATGAAAAGATAAAAGTTTCCCTTGCTCAAAAGCCAGTCAAATCCGACTCTAGGGGGTGATGCTCATCTCCGTTTCCAAGCCGAGGAGCCAGCGCTGTCCGAAGACGTTTCCGTGGTCATGTGGCCGGCATAACTAAATGCCGAGGCGCAGGGAACACTGTTACCTTCCCACCAAAGTGGTACCTATTTATCTACTTGCAATTTCTTGCTTTCAAACTGCTAGGTTAGCAGGAGCTGGGGCCAGAGATGGGACCTCACCGCGTCACGTGGCACTCGGGTCTCGAACTGCTGAGCTACAAACCTTCCGAGTCTGCAGCTCAGCGTCTTAACTTCATAATACTTTTATCAGCCTCTATCATGTCACTTAGTCATAAGTTTTCTAAACTGAAAAACCTTCTATCATTAGGGATCTTTTCCCATCTAAGTATGTCTACTGAGGAATCCTGTGCACTGAAGAGGATTTGGATGGTCAGGGGCATACTTTCACAATGCACGCATCACATCGGGTATTGACTTCCATTGCATCATGTGAACACCATGTGAACATCAGGTCTACCTACTATTTCTCATGGATGCTAAGCCAATAGAGGTAGGCAAATCCGTTCATTCAACAAGGAAACCTGCACCTTACTGGACCTGAGCTTCCAATGAATTCTAGGGCTCCCTGGAACACAGTCTGAAAATCGCTGTGATACCAGGGTACCTTCTTTACAGACTAAAAGTTACATACAGAAGACTATACAGTACTAGTCAGTTTGTGCCAAGTGTTTGCCTGTGGACGTATCTGATGGACAAGCAGCACCTTCGGCACACGTAAAATGTCTGCGCCACCACAGAACTTCTAAATGTGCCTTTTCCAATTATTTGTAGCCAATCAGGGATCACAATGATGCATAGCCAATCATATGTGGCTATGTGATGACATCACTGCGGGCAAATAAAGTACAGGCAGAGATAGTCTGTGCAATGCACGATTGGCATCGTGACTTATGACATCATCCGTGTGGGGGGGGAATAACTGAATGGGGGAAGGACACTTTTGGTGGTTTGTGAAAGTGTTGGCAAAAGGCAGATCTTTCTCTACTTTAGCTCAGTGCCAACTACTTGTTCTTTGAGAGTAGGACAACACTTGCTCATGGTACAGGGCAGATACTCCCTGGGTCTCTTTGTTTTATAACAAAGTTTTAATTGACAGATTGTTACCACACATTCAATTTACGATCTCCTACAATGAGGTGGGCCTGGTCCCCCTAGCCAAGAAATACATGTTTCATTCAATGAATTTTCTTAAAAGAGGGAATAAAAGTCCTAAAATGTAAAACAGATAATTTAAAAACAGTTCCTATAACATAATAATTCCTTTCTCTTCCATTTGATTTTATGATCTGTTTTTTGTGTGTGGCACAATAGCAAATAAAACAGCTTTATGTTAACAAGCTAGTTGTGGTTTGATAAAACAAAATTTGTTTTTGTCAAAATTGAAACCTGGTCAATACTTCCAGACAAAAAAAAACAAAAACCCAAGGCTACACACAGTGGCCACTAAAATATGTTCATTTTTTAATAACACCAGGTTTGTTCATACTATACTATCTCTACAACAGAAATATAATTGCCACATATAATGGCTACTACACTTGCTTGCACTAAATGGAGAACTTGTAACGGCCACAAGGGAGGCTGGACGACCATCTTTCGGGTATGTTGTAGGGCTATCTTTCGGTTATGCTCCTGCAGAGTACAGGGGGTTGGACTAGATGACCTGCAAGGTCCCTTCCAACTCTAACATTCTATGATTCTATGATTCTATAGAGAGATGGCTCATGAACAAAAACCACCAGGAAATCAAAGAAGATTACACATACATTTTGGAGGCGTGGTGCCGTGCTGCAAGATGGCTGACACCTAAGGGACAAGCTCCGCAACCCTTTCCTCTCTCCCTGAAGTACAACAAGATTATTCAACATTTACTGCCAAACGGGGATGGGAAAATCTGGTGGAAACCAGCATAAACCACCTTTGCCTGGCTCCCATACTGTTCCAGCTTTGGGAGGGTGTGAACACGAGCAAAGAGGAAACCAACATGGCAGCTACTCTTTCAGATCCTCAACAGCCTGAAATCTTCCTAATGAAAACAGACCTCATTGCCTTACTTAATGCACAAAAGTATCTCTGCTCTTTTAAAACCACAATGACCAAATGGCTGAGATCAAGACTACAATAACTCAAATTGCACAAAATGCCAACTGTGCCTTGGAGCTTGGCCTAACAATACGAGACAAGGTCTGTACTCTCCAATCCAACGAGCAACAATTATCTGACAAGATTATTTCTTTGGAAAATGCTATAAAAAGAAATAACTTAAAATTTTGTGGAATCAATGAGAAGGCAGAAGGCATTGCAGACTTACCCTGCTTTGTAGCCTCATGGCTTGCCATGGAATTACAACTTGAAGAGGGCGTAGCCCTGGTGATCCTCAATGCATTTAGACATGGTTCCATAACAAATCCATGATTTATAGGTCTCAGAGGCATTGTGGCAACCTTCCTAGATTATCACACATGGAGTAAAATCCTCCAGGAAGCTAGCCCGAGAGGCTATCTGCAGTATCAAGGCAACAAAATCTTTGAATTAGAAGATCTCTCATCAGCCGCTTGGGCAAAACATAGAGAAATGAAACCAATAATGTCCCAACTAGTGGAATCGAACATCAAGTTCGGATGGCTCACCCCCACAACAATTCAAGTCCATCATGGCAAAGCCTATTGAGCAACAGGCGAAGAGAGTGGACATATCTTACTTCCGGCTTTGAAGATCCAACACACCACAGAAGCCTAGTAAACCCGTTCAAAAGAGAAAACTGACCTTACCATTAACACCACCAAAGGGAAGCAAGATACCGATTTGTACCAATACCTTAGTAGTGACAGAGTACTGCCTGAAAAACTCTTTGTTTGCAGACGATTCTAACATTGCAATAGTATTCAGCATATTTTGTCTTTAGTTATTCTTTTATTATTTGATCCTGATGCTATTCTATTGGTATCTGAATCAGGGGAGGAGGGGGAGGGGTGAGTTTAGTTTCTTTAGTCCTTAGAACTGTTTGACCCCAGCAGAGTTACTTTTAGCTTCTCTTTTTGGACTGTATTTTAACAGCCCAAACCTTTGGTGGTCTTGCCTCTATAGTGAGGTGCTGAGTTTAGTTGCATCTATAGTTTAATACAATAGACTATAGTTATTCGGTTTAGTTAAAATAATGTAATAGAAGCTCTGGTTTTAATTCACTGTTGTTTTGAGGTAGTTAGGCTTAGAGATATATAAGTCTTTAGAATCTATTAAACAGAGTTAAAATGACTGTACTATTAGACTATCAAACAACCCTTCTAAATTTAATTATTTTTATTGCAAGCATTTAGCGGCTCCTCTGTTGTTTAGAGTTAATATAGTTAGATATTTTATAGTCTTTAGCAAAGTTCATTATAACACGAGGTAGTCCCTTGAAGATTATAGTCTTTTTGCTTAGTGGCTTAATCTTTAGTAGTCGCTCTTGACAATTTTAATTTATAAGCTATTTTACCACAGAGTTCTACTTAGGTTGGTTGTTTAGTAACTGCACCATATAGTTTGTTCCCTGTATTTTGAATAGCTACTAATCCATTAATTACTATGACACAAGGTTTAAGAATTTGCTTTCTTAATGAAAGGGGCCTAAATAATAAAATGAAACTGAAGAGGGGGGAAACATACACATTCCCAGTCAAAAGATATGTACAACTTTTTAATGTTATCTCCCATAGGAAGTATCTCTATATGTTCTTCAAAAGGAGAGGTCCCCAACACAGTGCCTTTGGGCACCATGGTGCCAGTCAAGGGTTTTCAGAAAGTGGACGGGGCCAGGTGGAACTTTTGCTTGGCCACTTCTGATTGGCTACTGGAGATTTGATGGGCTGTGCTGATTTTTCTAAAATGTTGCTTTGGCAGCAGCTGCCACCGTAGCACAAGAATCTTCACTGTATGACTGAAGGTCAGCTGCAGCAGCCATATTGTAGCTGGCTCAGTTCCTGTTACACCGAAAGAAAACATAAACCATTTAACACTCTTATAGTAACTACCTGTATACTTTGTCTTTATATGTGCATATAAAATATCTTTGCACTTTACTATATGGCTATATTTGTTGTCAATATTTTAACTATGAGAGCTCACGGTAACAAGCCTAAAATCTATAAACTGGAGGCATATGCTCTCCCCTGGAACTTGTTATTTAAAGAGACCGTTTCACCGTTGCGTACAAATATTTACTCAATTCAACTATTTTTACTTAATACCAGGATTACATGTGCAATATAAAGGCAAGGTATACAGGTAATAAGAGTGCTAAACAGTTTATGGCTTATTTCAGTGTAATTGAACATTTACTTTCACTTACACACCGAAAGTTTCCTGCTTTTTTGCTTGAGGCTCGGCTCCTGTGGCAGCCATATTAAGGCTGCGCCCCAAACACCGTGCCAGAAATCTAAAAGTGCCCAGAGACTCCAAAAAGTTGGGGAGGCTCTCCCTCTGAGCCACAGCCCCTTGGGGAGACAGGAGGATTCACGGTTCCAACTACAGGGCAGAGGCTGGCCCAAGGAGGCCTTATGAACCGAGACAACCCTATAATTAATATAGGCCCTGTTCACACGGAGGATTTGCTGTGCTAAAAGCATGAATGTCAGGTGGATTTATGGGGCGCGATCACACTGCAACATCTGGGAAGTGTAGCACACCCATGGCCAATCTGTGGTGTCCCGCCGAAGATGCGCAGTAAAAAAGTATGATCTCATCTGATCAAAAGAGACAAGCAAGGTCAGTTTGCCTGTGAGCCATGTTCACGTTGAAGTTTGCAGCATGCCTACAGTAAGCCAAATGAAATTATTGGTGTCACTGGGGAATTCGGCTGGTGTAAACCCTTGACCTTACTACCCTGACTGAAGCCCCGAAATCTACCTCTTGTCCAGTATGAAAGCATGACATGGTCGTAGCCATAGACAGCAAAAGAGAGATCCATAGAATATTGAAGAGAAATGATATTTCAAAACCAAACGAGACATGATCTCCTACATTAAAAACAGTAAACATCCTGGAAATGTGGACCTCTTGGTAGACTGATGGAACCAAGGCTGCGGTCACACGGCCAGGAAAATGCGGGGGGGGAGCGTGGCTGTTTGCCCCGGGGAAAATTAAAGCGCGGTTGCACGATCAGACCTCCCATGGAGGTCCTGTGGAGGTTCCATGGAGGTCCCGTGGTTAAGGGGAGGTGCGGATCACACGGCGAAGAAGTGGGGCCTCGGGGCAAAGAAGCGGGGGCCGCGCGCCGAGGGAAGGCAAGGAGGGGGCTGCCAGAGACAGCCGGCCAAGCGGCGCTGGGGAGAGGAGGGCAAGCTGCCGACTGGGTGGTGTGGCATTGTATCGGGCACGGCGTTGTCCCCACCAGTGAGGCAGGCAGGGGGTGGGCAGTAGTTCTGGAAGGGCAACAGTCCGGGGAGCCGGCCGGTGGGGCGCGCGAAGAGGGCAAAGCAGCATGGCTCAGCCCCCTCCGCCCTGACTGCCCCTTCCCCAAGCAGACTTCCTACTCTGCCACCGCGCCCCCCCTCTTCTGGGCTTCATCTTCTGCCTTGCCCCCTTTCCCCCACCTATCTGTCGCTCGCCTCAAGCCATGCGCTCGTTGGTGCTTTCTTCTGGCTGCTCTCCTCTTCTCTGCACGACATAAGTTGTGTGGTTTTTTATTAAACTAACGTTTGCGCATGCTCCGTTTGGTGCTTGTGCGCAATCGTGGAGACTTGGAAAAAAAACACCTTTTAGCGAGGGGACATGGGCGGGCGCTGGAACTACCTCCGGAAATGCGATCATACGCCCGCCCTTGCCCCGCGGTTTCCGGAAGCTAGTACCTCCAAGGTACTAGTTTTTTACTCTGCGTTTTTGGCGTTTAACCACGGGTTACCGACGGGAGCTCTACACTTGCCAGATGTTGCCCTGTGATTGTGCCAGGAAACTCCGCCTCTCTTCCGTCTCTGAAGCGTGGCTTATGCTCCGTGTGACCGCAGCCCAAATGAGACAAAACTACCATTAGAAGAACAAAATTTAAGTCCAATGGCACCTTTAAGACCAATAAAGCTTACTTCCAGATGTAGGTTTTCATGTGCATGCACACTTCTTCAGACAGATTCAGGTGGGTAGCCATGTTGGTCTGAACAGAACAAAGTCTGAGTCCAGTGGTACTTTTGTGTGCATGGACATGAAAGCTTATACCCAGAATAAAACTTTGTTCTGCTGCTTCCGACCAACGTTGTTACCCACCTGAATTGGTCGATAAGAATTACTGAACTAAGCCTCTCAGGAACAAACCTTCCATCTTGCTCACATAGCAGGGGTTACCCTGAGATGTCAAAACCAGTTCTGTGTACATCCCTAGAATACAAATGCAGCTAATACGAAACTCTGACAAAAATGACTTTGGGCTATTTATCTTCCTTGCTATTATCCTTACTATACCCAGGGGTCATTTCCTGCAGGAGAGCACAGGAGTGGAGCTCCGGCAGTAAAGTGCCCCGGGGGCAGGCACATGCAACAAGCCCCCCCCTGCTCCCAGCAGCCCTCAGTCAGAGCAAGAAGCAGCCAGGTAAGTTACAGAGCCCCCCCCCAGCCCCCCGGTCCAAAACAGTCCAGTGGCACCTTTAAGACGAAGTTTTATTCAGGTACAAGCTCTCCCTCCTCTGCAAGGACAGATCTGCATGTCCCTCCCTCAATAGCTAGCAATTCTAAACAGTCCAGTGGAGCCTGAGTGGTGGGTGTTGCCTTCTGACACACTTCCGGTGATGTCAGAGGGTGTGGCATATGCAAATGAGTTATGCTAATGAGTTATGCTAATGAGCTCCTGCACCTCTTTTTCTACGAAATGACCCCTGACTATACCTAATGATCAAGTGCCAATCAAGAACACAGCAAAACCCAACCATCCAAAAGAAGGCAGGAGTTACTACATACATGGGTGAATTTCCCAAGTATACAGAAAAAGTACAACTTTGTAAATTAGCCAAAAGATAAAGAAAACAAATAAGCAAGTGGTCTGATGAAGACTGAGAATGCTCCAGAAAGCATGGAATGTTGAGAGAAGATGAGAGTCCGGCGGGGGCAGGCAAAATTGGAATGATCAAGTGCCCACAAGCTTACAGAATACTAGACGGAAACGTCTGTGTGGAATGTCCCATTCATTTTCTCCTCTGCTGTGCATTATGACTGTACTGGGTCCAATTGCCAGTACTGCCTCAGCAGATATTGCGAGATTTTGAGGGTGGTGACTAGGGAGGATGAAATTGAGGTAGGATGTGACATCACTTCCGGGTGACACTCTAATGATTTCCCCCAGTCCCTGTGGTAAAGATCAGTGTGTTAAGGACCATCACTGTGGAGGCCATTTTTTCTCCCAGTCAGGTTCAGAAGGGTGGGGGACTGGGGCTGAGGGCAGAGGTTTTCCCACTGGGGCAGGTAAGTTACAACCCTAGAACTGGGCCTAGCTCTTGTCGCTTGTTCCACAATCCTGGCACAGATGAAAGCCACACTAGGGAATGGGGATGATTTTTTTTAACAGCTCATTTTATTCTGGCAGACAAATCTTCCTCTTTCTCCTGTGCCAGGCGAGGGGATATCTGCTGGGCTGTTTTCTGCTGGGCTGCCAGAAAACAAGGGTTCCTCTTTCTCCTGTGCCAGGCGAGGGGAAGTTAGGCCACCAGAACTGCCTGCTGGGCTGCCAGAAAACAAGGAATATCCCCCATGCAAACCACACAGGCAGAAGGGCATTAGCGACATGGTAAGAGATACTTTCCTAATTCCTTCCACAAAGGAGGGAACCAAAATGCTGGAGAGGCAAACCTTAGTATAATGTATTAACAGAGGGTCCAAAAATACAGGATTCTAGATGTGGAGTCTTCTGGATAGTCTAAAGATGATCAGAAACAGGAGCTCCCTGAGACAACGTATTTGTAAGGTCGGTGATGAAAAACATCACCATTATAAATAAGATTTCCCTTATTAAGACCAGCAGATGGAGTTGCTCTTGGCATAAACCAGAATGATGGGAGAAAACACACTCGGCTCTTTCTTTCCAAGGAGGAACCAAAATAACACCTTACGCCTAGGTAATACTGTTCACACTCAAAATGTATACGGAAGAATTATTTCACTCTCTGCTACAAAGATGTGGCTATCTCTGGGGGGACTGACGCAGTTGGTTCAGGATTAAACAGCACCACAGTAGTAAAAATGAGATGCCAGAAAGCAAATATCCACATTTCCTATTACATCAGACATTTAAAAAAAAATAAACAGAGGGAGAGAAAGAAATAACGGTTTTCTCTAGCAGGCCACCAGACAGGAACAGTAAACCCCTGGATACCCGCCAGCCTATCCCCCGCAGCAGAGAAATATCCAACAGGAGATCCTGTTTTCGGAGCTGAAAGGGTCAGGGTGTGAGTTACACGCACGGCCTAAAGAACGGAAATTACAGCTCACCTGAATCCTGCAACCTTTCTTCATACCAACGCAGACTGAAGAATTCTGCCCTCCGGTTTTGTAACACTGTGTATGGCAGCGTCTTTGGCGGTGCCGTGTCCAAATATTGACCAAATCCCGGAGCAAACGCAGCTTAATCGGACAGCTTCTGTGGCATTACAGCTAACGGCCAACAGGGCTGCGGCTGACCCCCTTTTAAGTCACGGAAATGGAGAACATCTGGGAAATGCA
>NW_015170322.1:363491-374295 GCF_001447785.1 Gekko japonicus | reverse complement strand
TCAAAAAAACACCCCCCCTCCCTTTGCCATGTACAAGATGCTCCTTGCCCATGCATAGCCAAGTCTCTGACCTGCCCCCATGCGTTTTCTGAAACTCATACCCAAACACGATGATGATGTTCCAAAAATATCTGCTCGCTGGAGGCTAGCACACCATGCACTGCTGTCATGCAGCCGCATTTCCTGGTTTTTGTTTTCCTGGCACAAGCAGTGCCACTTCCAAAACACAGAAGAGAAAGCTAAATTCAAAATCCCATGAGTAGAATTGGGAAACGAGGATACTTAATGTGGAGGCTTGTTTTCATGAGATTTCCAAGCGACACAGGTTCATAGACCTGCCATCTAATCTTATGCTGTTTACTCAGCAGTAAATCCCACTGGTTTCCATGGCATTTACTCCCAAGTAGTGGTGTATAGATTTTCAGAGGGAAAAGAAGGTCAGTTCAGTTGGATAAGTAGTGACACATACAATATCAGTCGCAATGCCAATAGTTAGCGTAACTGCATTTGCCGATACTAAGCCCCTTTTATTTATTCATTTGCGGCATTTTTAGCCTGCCTTTCTCCTTAAAAGACTGGTTGTCATCCAAAGCACATCTCAAAATAAACCAAATAACCATTAAAACTACATGTACAACAATTAAAGCAGATCCAGGCAGCCAAAGGTTAGTCGTAATACATCCACTCTCGGAGAGGTCAGCCATTGACTAGAGGGGCCCTTCTGAATAGCACAGCACTGCAGTGGCACCAAAATGCTAGCGGCCCAGGGGGGCTTCCTGACATGCTCAGGAAGACTGCTGCACAATACAGGAGCCATTGACGAGAAAGCTGTCTACAGGCAGACGTCAACCTGATCTGCCTGCACACCGGCACGCTCGAGGTCCAAAGAACAGAGCTACCGCCCAAGACTATACACAGATTTGCAGTCTTGAAGATCGGTGGCTGTGAAGGGCTTTACAGGTGAACTGGTCCAGGAAACCAATAAGCAGCAAGCCAGGTGTTCTTAAAATGGGTGCAGCATGTGAACTTCAGCTGATTCCAGGTAATAAGCAAGGCAAGCCACAGCATTTTGCACTGGCTGAAGTTTCCAGGGGAATCTTTGGGGGCAGCCCCATACAGAGCACATTGTAATAATGCAGCCTCAAGGTTACTGTGGCACAGATCGGCATGGCCAAGTCGGCGGAGTCCAAACAGCTAGCCAGTTGCTGCACTAGATGGAGACAACAGAGCATGATTTTGAACACTGCATTGATCTGTTTCTCCATCAGAAGAACAGAGTCCTACAGCCTTCCTAAGCATCTCCTGGTCTAAGATAAGTTTTATCTCAACAAAACTGAGGAGTGTGTCACCCTTGAAGACTTCAGCCTTCGTGACCACCATACTTCTGACTTATCTGGATTCAACTGCAATTTGTTCATCACTTGACCACAGCTGATCGACACTGGCCCAGGACTGAGAGGGCTGCTTCCAGGGGTTTAGATACAGAGGTATCTACTAGGGTATCGTCTGCATATTGGTGACATCCCAATCCAAAGCTACAGACTATCTCTCCCCAAAGGCTTTACGCAGCTATTAAAAAGTACCTCTCAAGAGGGATTCCATCTTGCTGATTCAGTCTCCTCAGCTACACTCGACAACACTTAACTATTAGAATTCTGCACCCCGCAATTCTGTTTCCGTGCACGTCCTCAGTACTGAGTGGCTAACAATGTCAAAGGTTGCCAACAGATCCGATAACACTAACGGGGGGGGAACAGCCCTTATGCATACTCAAATGGAGATTGCCCATCGTACCGTAGCCAGGCCCGGAAAGGATGGAGGGCAGAGGGCATCC
Organism: Gekko japonicus; assembly: GCF_001447785.1. NCBI lineage: Eukaryota > Metazoa > Chordata > Lepidosauria > Squamata > Gekkonidae > Gekko > Gekko japonicus. The sequence continues at coordinate 372,461 of NW_015170322.1, read as the reverse complement.
TCCAGGAAACTCTGAGGCTGCTTTGCTAGCACTGCCAACCTGGAGCATTGGAGGAGGGGCAGAGACTGGGGTGAGGGGTGGGGGATGGGGGACGACAACAGCATCACACTCTGGACCAATCTGCATCTAGCATTTGCTCCGCTGTTTTACCAAACCCACACTGGAACAGAAAAAAGATGTGGCTCAAAGCCACATTCAAATACCCCGGGGCCAACGCCGTACTGACTTGCAGAGTCACCCCTGAATGGCCATAAAATGGCCATAAATCTATGCAGACGGCTACCATAAAACCGAGAGATCAAACGAAGGGAAAGCGGCATGCAGTTTGGAGACTGCCATAAAATCCGACAATCAATCAAAGTAGAGGGGAATTTCTGGCCGAGTTCAGACTGGCAGTTTGCCCCGATATAGGCACGTTTCAGAAACGTTCCACAACCGGATTAAAGGGGTCGTTCACACAGGCACAAAAGCCGCGTTTTTCTTATGCGCTTATGCGCTCATGTGCATATCTCCAGATTACCAAAAAGAAAGCCTCTGGGCCAACAGTGTGAACGCTCCCTTGCGCCTCCTCCTGGTATGCTCCCGCAACAGTCGCTGCAGTGTGAACGGGAAAACCCAGAACAGTTTGTTCCGGCTCTTTTTTGCCACGACTCCCTCCCGCTTCAAACTGCCCGTCTGAACTCGGCCTCTCTTCGGCGGAGCAAATGCGAGATGCAGATTGGGCAAATGTCATGCCTCTCTGGGGGCTTCACTGAGTGAGGGGAGGGCCAGAGCAGCAAGGCAGACCACCTGGTCAACATATGCCTTGCCATGCCATGTTGATCACATTCTCTCCCCTGCCGCCCCAAAGCAGGTTTAATACATCTTTTTGCCCAAGGAAGGTCCCTTCAACAGAGGATGACTAATGGCCCGCATCGGAGTTCTAGGAAGCATACCTTGGCTCAACGAGCTACTGATAATATTCCTAATTGGTCCCCTTCTCTTCTCCAAGCATGAGTTTACCAACCAGGGATCAAGGTTACCCTTCTATCCTTCTTTCCTTCTGTTGAAATGTAGGTTGTGAGCACCTCAGGGCAGGGACCTATCTTTTTAATGTTACACTGAAAAGCCCCATATACATTGGCTGCACTATATTGTCATTGACAGCACAAGAAAACAATCATATAATAAGCACTACTGGCAGTACATCGATCTGGCTAACCAAGAGCTGATCACGGGCACTGAAGCCTGGACAAAATAGTACCAAGTCTACCTACAGAGATTCCCCAGTCTACATCATCAGAGGTTAAAGTCACAGTCAGGTGGGGTCTTTACGAAGGAGACCATAAGCAGCCAATTCTGCCACGAAGGTCCCGTCTCAAAAAGGTGGTCCCAGATCGACTTAGAAGGGTAACCATGGAACTCAGAGTCGTGCAGAGATGACAGATTATAGTTTTCATCTCAACAGCCCCAAAAATGCACACTTTAAAAAGTTTTCTGCTGTTGTTTCCCAGCTCACAGCAGAATAGTATGGATTTTTTTGTTTTTACACTGGAGGCTGCTGGAGACCATTTTGCACAGGACCATTAGAGGAAGGGGGTGATAAACATTAGATAGACAGAGAGAGACAGAGACACAGAGAGAGATGGAATAACATCTCTAGCTACAGTTATAAAACTCATTTTGCAAAGCTAGAGAGGCAATTTGGCCCATGCAAGTTGGGTTACAGTCCCAGATCTATGGTGAACCTGCTCCAAAAATGTGTGCTGAAAGCACAGCTTCCCTGGGCCTTGTTCACAGACACAGTCTTAGGAAAAAAAACATCTAAACCACATTTTTTAAGTACTTGCCATGAGCGCCCCCTAAATCTCAGGGCTCTTTCCCAATTTCAGTCATCCTGTCCAACAAAGCAATGCACAGAATTCAGCCATGGAATGAAAGGGTCTCTTTGGGCCGTACGGCTTTCCCGACAAACGCTAGAAGACAATGTTGCCCCATGATGCAGAAGGTGATATTCCTCCAAAGGGATGTAGATAGCCAGGCATGCTAGGATTTACAAGCAAAGGTCTCAGTCTCGAAAAGGTTCAAGGGGCAGGGAGAGATGGGTTAGAAAAAATATCCCAGTCATCTGCAGGTTCCCTGAAACAGAAGATAAAACCCTCCTCTCTTGCCAAAACAGGAGCCAAGTGTCACAGGAACTTCACCCACAGCGCATTGGATAAAGAAGTGCAAGCCCTCTCCGTGGCTTTCCTTCTAAGAGCATCTATTTTTAGGCGGCAGCATATAAATCACCGCCGCTCTCGCAGACCAGCTCCACATTTGCTTCGCAAGGAATACTAAAAATCCAACCGTTGATGCTTTGGCCGAGATTGGCCACTGGCGCATCAGTCTTCTGCATCTTAAAGGCCATGTGTTATCCTGACGGAGGAGAATTCATCACACACGCACACACACGCACACACCCCGGTGGTGCTGAAACCCCCTTCCCTTCCACGGGAAACGGAGGGGCAGCCAAACCAGCCCCTGGATCCCACTGCCCAGCCCCAACAGCTAAGAATGAAATCACACTGCCCCTAGAAAAGATCTATACCTTAGCAAGAAAGAACTGCCAGCTCAGTACCAGAATGAGCAATATCTGAGATGTGTGCTTAATTCCTTTCATAAACTACCGGCTGGAAAGCATTTTAAGTAATATTACGACACTCAGTTTAGAAAAGGACAGCTAGGCGCACTATGAATACAACATACCGAGTCAAACCTCTTGTTCCTCCCCCCCCCCAATCTCCTCAACACAGCTGCATCCTTCTTCACAAGACATTTCACACACAGGCACAGCACAAGCAGAGAAGCCGTGTCCATCATACACACATGCAAGCAGGCAAGCAAGCACAAGACGATGAGAGAATTTCAGGACGTTTTCTGTCATCACAAGCAGCATCCATTACAATTAAAGGGGGGGTTGAAACGACAAGACAAACAAAGAAGGAACCAAAAAAATGTGGGTTCTGTTAACTGAAATGAATTGCAGTTTTTTAAAAAAAACTTACATTGATTTTTGGCAATTTTCCTTCGGTCATTATACACAGCAGTTGGGCTGTGTACAGAATACCTGATCCAAAGAGAAATATAACCACATTATGAAAAGAGAGAGGGCTCAAGAATCAGGTTGAACATGCAGCTGTTCATAATGCTCAAAGAAGCCCCTAGCAGTGATCCCCCCACCCACCCACCACCTCTGGGATTGGGGGGGGGGGACAAGAATCAGGTTGAACATGCAGCTGTTCATAATGCTCAAAGAAGCCCCTAGCAGTGATCCCCCCACCCACCCACCACCTCTGGGATCTAGTCCGCTTCTCCGTTTACTACCAGCAACTGGGGAGGGACACTTTCTGGCCATCCTTACTGGCTAAGGGGGTTAGAAGAAAATAAACACACACCCCAAACCATGGCCAGGCTGAAATATGTCAGAAAAATCTCAAAGCTGTACTGTATCTCTCAATCTCCCCCTCCCCCCCCCAGTGAAATCTGCAATGAACCGTGGTGTGGGTTGGGGGGGAGAAGAAGCTAGTAATGACACAAAGGGAGCTTTGAATAATGAAATGACAATCCATCCTATATGAAAAGGATAGAATTCAAACTGTATGGGGGGGGATTCCTTCTGGACCTGGCATCAAGGGGAGGGGAATGGGGGGGGATGTAGCAACGCTTCTTCTATCTCAACAGATACCTGGAGCTTTAAGAATGTAACTGCCACTCAAAAGGAATCGAGGCATTTTTTTAATGTACTGAGTGATGCAGGGGTTGCTATGATACATGCAGCAGCATTATTCTTGGATACTGTAGCCCATAACATTGCAAGCACTCAACCATTTAGGGCTTTCATCTATAGCCCACACGTGCTCACAGTTGCTAGGATCTGCCTCTCTCTACCCCAGGGCTTTTCCGCATGGTTTTTCCCCCTGTTGGTTCTGGCCCCATATCGCTTCGGCTAAACCCCTGATTTCTACATGAATTTTTGTTTTCATATTGTTGTGTCCTCCCCCCCCCCCATTTCCCCCCACTTCTTTTGATTTTGAGTTGTCTTTTTCCTCGTGTGTAAAGTTTTTGTTGGTTTTCTTTGTCCCACCTGCATGCAGCCCACTGTTTGATGACTGGGATGTTATCACCTTCAAACCCTTGCCTCTCCTCCCCTCCCCCCCCCTGAAGACAAGCGGTTTCATTTTTTAATATTTTTTTAATGACACTAAAATATCAATATATCGATATAGGGTTTTAATGATAGTTTAAGCAGGTTCTCCAAATTCCCACCTTCCATGTTAAAAAAAAGTAAGTCTATTCCCCTCCCTCACGGAGGTATAAGGGGAAAGGCATATCTCTGCAAGGGAGGGGAATAGAGACTTAGTTTTTTAAAAAAATGAAAGCTAGGAATACAGAGAACTTGCCTAACCGTTCATTACAACAGTATATAGATATATTGATATTGTCGTGCCTTTTCTTTTAAAAAATGCAGCCATGGTATCAATATAAGCACGGGGAAAAAATAAAAAGGGGGGTTGCTATGATGCCACTGATGACGGCAGCCCCCTCCCTTAAAAATCTTCATTCCCGAAGGCGCGTGCGGACGAAAATAAACTGACTCCACAACGGTGAAAATGAAAGAGTGGGGGGCAGACATGTGGAAGAACTGTGCTCAAACCAATTCCAGGGCTCAGGAATGACTGCCAAGACAATCGGGAGTAAGTGGGGCACGCGGACAAGACCTTAAATAAGGAGAAATGGGCTCATACTTGGGAGAGTCTGCTTTTAAATGATACTACTACTAATGTGTGGGAAGGAGCTGCGGTGGCTCAAGTGGTTAAGACGCTGAACTATAGGTTGGAAGGTCGGCAGTTCGAGACCCGAGTGCCGCATGACGGAGTGAGCTCCCCTCTCTGGCCCCAGCTCCCGCCAACTTAGCAGTTTGAAAGGAAGAAACTGTATATTGAAAGATAAATAGGTACCGCTTCGGTGGGAAGGTAACAACGTTCCGTGCGCCTCTGGGTCTAGTCATGCCGGTCACGTGACCACGGAAATGTCTTTGGACAGCGCTGGCTCTTTGGCTTGGAAACAGAGATGAGCACCGTATCCCTAGAGTCGGATTCGACTGGCTTTCGAGCAAGGGAAACCTTTACCCTTTACCTTACTACTAATGTGGCTTACTTCTGTTTTCCCCACAGTACTATGTGCACAGGTGAAGGGGGGAAGACTTTTCCCATGGAGAAGGGGGAAGATGACTTTCCAGATGCAAAATTCTGAAGGTCCTGATGGGCATCAGCAATTCTGCAGTGTCACCAAAGTGTGCAAGAGAGGTAAGTGAAGTCTGGTGCTCACCATGCTTGCAAGAGCCAGTCGTAAGGCTGCCATTCAAGTCTGGCAAAGTGCAAGCCATCACGGCTAGACCTGTTCACCATTATCGCAATGCTGCCAAGCACCAGTCTCTTAAAGGCCTCCTTACACACTTTTCATAAGGCTCACTTGTCCATCCCACAACTTAGAAAGCAGTTGCAGGTGCGAATCCCCAGTTCCCAGGTGTAATATTATAGGTGCAGTTGCAGAGCCCAGTTTAAAAATCTGGTCCAAGGTGGAGGATCTTTGATAATTACTACAGACAAACTACATAGATTAGCTAAAGCTGTCAGAGGAGCTATAAAGAAATTTAAATTGATTAATACTCAAAACCATATAATTATATTACTGTAACTATACTCATTAATCTTTTATAGTTACATATTTACTAGTTATTATATGACAGTATTTTCTTACTTTTAATTGTATTATTTTAATTGTTGTACACTGCCCTGAGCAAAATAAATAAAAATAAAGATAAATACTCCTTTCTTATATTTCTTGCTTATACATTTTTCTACCTAGTCCTAGAGATAGGAAATAATGGAAATATATTATACAGAAGTACTGATTAGTGTACCATATTTTGATTTGCTATGATACTCTTTTTCATGTTTTATATTTTTATATTACACAACATCCTTAAAATGTGTTTAACAAATTATGTTTCATGCTTCTCACTTTTTTCCTTTGTCACTTTTCATCCTGTACCCCCCTTAAATGCTAAAATAAAATATATATTTTTAAAAAATAAAAAACCCGGTCCTTTATTGGGCAGGACATCTTTAGGCTGCAGTCTTGCACTTTAACTTTTATTTTGGAGTAAGACTTACTTCCAAGTGAACTTATATAGGCTTGAGCTACACGTAAGAATTTTGATTTAAGAAATAGGCCAACCTCCACAGCTCATCAGTTAGATTTTCGTCTCAGAGTAATTGGCCAAAACCAAATTTATCACTTTTGTACAGATATCAGTTGTTCGGGTGGTAATTCTTAGCAGCAGGAAACAATACCTATTGCCGTTTTCTAAAACTGCATCCCCCATTAGGATACCCTAAATGCACTCTGATTTTGCTTAAATCCAACCCGAAACAGGAAAAAAATTACTGCTGATGAAATCAAAAGGAGTCATCAGTCATGTCAAAATAAATGCTTCAGATTCAGATACTAAAATGTTCACAATCGCTCTCTGTCTCACGTGCACACACTCACACACACACACACACACACACTCACAGAGAGAGAGAGAGAGAGAGAGAGAGAGAGAGAGAGAGACTGACTCTACATGGAGAAATGTGATTCACCCAGGTGGTGGTATTTGCCAGTTGCCAAGCACTGCTGTAGAAATTATTTTTGGATAAGCCTACGTGTCCAAATCTAGTCTCAGAGACACAAACAACATTCCGAGATGCTTCATGCCATCTCCTTCTCCATCCATTCCTTCCTTCTGTGACTCATTCGCCCTTCCCTCTGCACAGTTCTCCCATTCATTTATATATCACAGTTATCCCATTTTTAAGATTTTTTACAAATCTTGACAATCCAGCTGAATACTCTGAGGTCAGGAAAACCCGTGTTTTGACATGTTGCTTTCACCTTCCTCCAGCTTGTGGGATGAGATGGGGGGGGAACCAAACCTCACTAGGGATTTCAAAAAGGAATGAACCCAAACCTCATTCGGTACTTCATGAAGTTGGCGGCAACCTGTTCCTTGGGAAATCTACAAGTGGGGGGAAAAGAATTCCCAGCAGCAGGCACTGGAAGTTCAAGCTACAGACTCTGCACAAACAGTGGTATTACTTATTACACAACTATATTAAAGTCGGTTCTCCATGTTCAACAATTCTTATTCCATACATCTAGCGGAATGCAGCAACCAACAAGTAGAATCTGCCTCTGTTATCCCCCCCCCCCTTGTGGTTTATAATGTCCAGGAGCCAAATTGATTTTTTAAAATTTCAAATACCAGCACCTGACCATGTAAAAACCTGCACGGAATTGCAACATGTGCACATGCACACACACATATACACTGAGCAGACAATGAATATGTGGGAACAGTAGGCAGTGGCTCACGTTAACAGGAAAATGGTAGCAGCCAACATCATCGAGGGACTTAACATTCACAAATGCGCTGTAGAGGTTATTTTGTAAGGCAAACACTTTTCTGCAGGAAAATAATGACTGAAGTATGGCAGGGATGCAACCTCCACACACACACACACACACACACACACACATATATATCACAGATATATCACCCAGACATTTATTTTATGCTTGCAGTCTGCATACCCTCCCCCCCAGGCCATCCCTCATGTAACAATTTCACCCTCCCCCCCCTCCAATGACCTGAATAGGAAATCCGGAAACTAGTGGTCACCTTTTCCTCAATTTCATAATATTTAATTTAGCAGTTCATTGTCAAGAAAATCAATGACAATCAAGTCAGCCTCAGCTACCCATATCGGAATCTTGTTATCTCTCCGGTGGGTAAAGATTTTTTTCTCCCTTTCCCCCTGCCCCAGCCAGCGCTGCCAAACCGAGCCATTGTAATGGCTTTTAAGTTTTTCTTTTAAAAATCTAGCCTTCCTGTGCCAGGCTGGAAAGATGGACATGCCCGTGCCCAAGCCCAGCCGGCTGTGTTTCAATGCACTGAAGAGAACCGACGGTCAGGAACTGGCATGAAGGGAGAACTGGAAAGATGCTCAGCGTTTAAGGAATCAAGACACATTGTCAAGGCAACAGAATTAAATAAATAAGCCTTCTCTCGCTCTCATCAATGGCTGTGTCTTTGAGCCCAGCAAAAAGGTTTTATCTTTGCACCAGTTTCCTCCCTGCCTTTCCCTCACCTTAAGTACAAGCCTCTGTCTTCAGATATATAGATACCACCTGGCTAACACCACAAATGCATTTATGTTCTCTAGCCTGGATCTCTCCTTCCCAAAGGCATTGTGGTTTTTCAGTCGCTTGGTTGGAAGCGAGATTTGTACGGCCATAACGGCCAAAGTATTTCAGTACCATTTTCTTGAGGGGATTAATTTTTTTAAAAAACAGACCAACAAACCACAGCCAGGGGTATTCTGATGCAAGCTGCCCTTTCCCACTCCTTCTCCTCCCCAGACCAGAGTCTAGGCATTGATTCAGAGTCGCTACAGATCAGGCTACATCTAGATCCGGACAGGGCGGGACTTGTCCCTCAGGGACCAAAATAATAATCCTAATTATCATATTTTTCCCCCCCCAACCAATCCAATCAATCAACCAGTCAGTCAGTCCATCGATCAGTCAATAATGACGCGGGCACGAAGCAGATCCCCTTACAGGCATGCTGAAAAGACAAGACATGACAAAAGATTTAGGGAGAGAGAATATACCAACGTCATACAGATCACAGGGAGGCCATGTCGGGCGTCTGGAGCCGCTCTCCCCCCTGCCTTCAGCCCCCAACTCTCCCTCTGGGCTCGGCCTGGGTCTCTCTCGCTCTCTCTCTCTCCCCCTTCCTCGGCCGGCTGGCTCAATATTTGGGGGGTTTGAGTTTTGACTGTGGGGGAGGGGCGGGGAGGGGGGCCGGCGGGCGAGTTCGTCCGGGGCCTCCGGGGCCAC
>NW_015170322.1:331142-362851 GCF_001447785.1 Gekko japonicus | reverse complement strand
GGGGAGAGGGAGAGGGGAGCGCTCTTCTCGCAAGGACCGAGGGGGGGGGGAGAGAGAGCGCGCCCAGGCCCGCCCAAGGGCCCTCCCGACCAGACGGAGAAGAAGAAGAGGTCTCCCCGCCCTCTCGGCCAAGCCCTTTGCCCGGCCGGGTCAGCAGGCCGCCTAGGCTGCCTCTGGAAACAAGGGGGCTCCGTGCATCTCCCGGCAAGAGCCCTGCTGGCTGGCTAGGCAGACGCTCCTGGGACAGCTGGACACCCAGGCAGTGTTCCCTCTCAGCTGAGTTCGTGTGAGCCAGCTCACGGGTTTTTAGCCTCCGGCTCACACGTTTTTGCCTTCGCTCAGGAAGGGAGGGCTCCAGAGCAAATTGATTGATGCAGCAGCCAAATCGCTTACTCACAACTTTCATGCCAGGAGCTCACGAAGGAGAATTTTTGCTCACAAGACTCCACCGCTTAGGGGGAACATTGCTGGACACCCGGGCAGTGTTCCCTCTCAGCTGAGTGAGTGTGAGCCAGCTCACAGGTTTTTAGCCTCCGGCTCACACATTTCTGTGTTTGCTCAGGAAGGATGGCTCCAGAGCAAACTAATTTATGCAGTAGTCAAATCGCCCGCTAACAACTTTAATGCCAGGAGCTCACGAAGTAGCATTTTTGCTCACAAGGCTCTGCAGCTTAGAGGGAACATTGGACCCAGGTCGACTGCTTTCCTGGTGCGGCCCTGCCTAGGCAAAAACTTGCCCTGTTCTCATCCTGGGCAACTGGAATCCAGAGGGAGACTGCCTCTGAACATGGAGGGTCCATTGCTAACTCTTGCAATCCATAGCTGCCGCTGCTGGTTCATGCATGCCCCATGTCGCAAACCATGCTCCCTCTAAGCGGTGGAGTCCTGTGAGCAAAAATTCTATTTTGTGAGCAACTGGCATTAAAGTGGTGAGCGAGCAATTTGGCTGCTGCATCAATTAGTTTGCTCTGGAGCCCCATCCTTCCTAAGACAAAAATGTGTGAGCCACCCAGAGGCTAAAAAACTGTGAGCTAGCTCACACTAACTCAGCTTAGAGGGAACACTGGTCACGAAATGGACTAACCCTTTACCTTAAAAAAAAATAAGGATTGTCTTGCTGGTTCGGACCAAAGACCCCTCTAATCCTGTAACTTGTTTCCAGTAAGGAGGCTTCCAGGAAACCCAAAGCCAGTGCACGAAAACAACTGCCCATCCACGTTCCCGACCGCAGGCAACTAGTCTTCAGGGGCACACGGTCTCTGAATACAAAGGTTCCGTTTAGGTATTGTGGCCTACCCACCCTGAATTTAACACCACTGAGACCAGTCACTGGCTATCCCATCTCAAGCAGGAGAAAATCCCATCGTTTAATGATGCATTGCGTCATCCAGGTGTGACTGGAGCATTCAGTACAGAAACACAAATGACCAAGCCACAGAACAAAAGAGGCTGCCTGTTACATCCCTCCATGATTCACTGCTCTGGTCTTGCCTCTTTTGCTCAGCCTCTGCCTTGCTGCTGTGTAATATCTTTGGAGAATCCAGTCACTCCCCAAAAAGAAGTGCAGCAGCAGCAGAGCTTTACCTGTTGCATCTCTGCCACAGGCGAGGAGGCATGCCAACATCTTACTGTAACTGATGCAGATACGCAGACCAAGAAAAGGCTAACAGCAGCTATCTGTCCAGAATTAACAACAACCCCCCCCCTTTTAGATGCAGGATGGACGTGTGCCTCCACTTTTAATTCAGAAGAAAGTTGTGCCTGTGGTGTCAGAAATGTGGGGAAAGTTAGTCACCTTGGGTGCTAGGTGTGGTTGGAAACCACATATGATGCTGCCAGTCTGCTACTGATGCTAGCATGTATTGGCCCATGTCAGTACTTGGGGAACCCTTGAGTTCCCTAAGGCAGGACACCAATGGAGCCAGCTTCAGAAGAGACATGTGTGACCCTTTGGAAAGGTGGGGCAATTGTCCTACTGCATCTGAGAGCTAGGTCCACTCAACTTCCTTGCCATCTGCCCAGTAACCCACAAGGAAATTCATATACAGGCTGTTAACAGAGGTATAAACGGGGTGGGGGGGAGGCATACTCTTGTGGGTGCTGCTGCTCCCACCTGCCTCATTTAACCGCTTCCATCCCGCATCACCCACAGCCATCTTTGGACAGAGCCAATCTTTGCAAAAAGAGATTAAGAAGCAGTTACCTAACAGATCACACCTGAACATGTGCAGAGCGGCTGTCCCTCAACACTGAGCAATTGTTTTTGATTCAGTATTTTGAGTATGAAGTAGGGCTGGGAGGAGAGGGATTCCTTAGGGCACCCTTTTAGCTGGTCTAAGTGTCTACAAAAGACAGCAATCAAAGATGGAGCTGCGATGTTTGCCAGCACCCCAACCCACTCGCAGGAGTGCCCTAGGCCAAGAGTCAGCAATGGTGGGGGTGTTCCGGGGGCTGCTCTACTCGGACTCTGCTAGGGGAGATGATCCCCCACGCCTTTGCTTATTTAAAACATGTCTGGGCCACCCTTTCAGAGACCTGCTTGGAGGAACTGAAATCTACAAGATAAGGGATGGGCTCTTTCAACTTGGATGGACTTCAGATGGATTGCTATGATCCTTTCTTGAATGCTTGTGGCTTACCACTGGCCTGTATGACCCCTGCCCTTCCTGGCTATTTAAATCTGGAGGGGGGGATGGGGTTTTTTTTGCTGGCTGACTGGGTCTGGGGTAGCTGATGGCTCCTTGAGAGAGTGATGCCTCCACTACTAATGAACCCTTTCCATTCTTGGACTCACCCAGGAGATTTGACTAGTCTCAAACGTTCCATTCTTGGGCAAGGTGATAGAAGTGGTGGCGGCTGGAAACCTCTGGGACTTCCAGAATGAAGTCGATTATTTGGGTCCTTTCTGATCTGGATTCAGGCCTGATTATGGGATTGACACTGCCTTGGTCACCCTGGTAGAGGACCTGCACTGGGAGACAGAGGGAGTGTGACTCCATTGATTCTCCTGGACCTCTTGGAGGCTTTCAGTGCCATTGATCAGGGTTTCCTTCTGGACCGCCTCTCCAGGCTGGAACTGGAAGGCACAGTTTTGCAGTGGTCCTGCCTGGAGGGCAGGGATCGGAAGCTGGTGCTGGGGGATGGCTGCATAGTCCACCACGGCTCCATCTTTTTGTTTCATCGGGCAATCCCTTAACTCCCTCTCCTTCCTGCCCTATGCCTAGAGATGTGAAGGCCCGGAAAAAAACAAAAAAAATTCGGGCGGAAAACAGTTTTCCGCGTTTTTTTCCTGAAGCCTTTTTTTCTGAAAAATTGGAAAAATTGAAAAAAGAAAAGGAAAAAAAATGATTATGGAACGTTTTATTTTAACATGATGAATAAAATATTTTAAGACAAGGTGTTCAAATATTTTCCAAATCATTTCTAAAATATATATATACGGTATCAGATTGATCTAATTTCTGTGCAGTGAGGACAAGCAAGTCCTAGGTTACAAACTGAACTCTCCAATGCAAGAACAAGATGCATTTCTTCCTTTAGGAGGTGCTGTTGTCACGAGAAAAGAAAAAGGTTTCAGTTTTGTTTTTGCATGTGGGCGGGTATTCTGTTTGTAATAACTGTTTGGATACACTATATTTTTAATATAGTGGTTGTGATAATTTCATGCCAAGTAAAAATGTCCATAGTCATATTTTATGTTCGTAAAGTAACAGAATGACTTTCAATCTAGAAAAGACAAAAGAAGTGCTAATGTAGCATTTAAAAAAAAAATCGAAATTTTCCATTTCCCCCTGAAAAAAACAGAAGGTTTTCCAAGCTTCCAAAATGTCCAGAAATTTTACATCTCTACCTATGCCTTAATTGTGGGTTTATGTGGTTTTAATATGTATTTTAGTTTTGGTTTTTATTGCTTTTATGAATTGTCTTCTGCCAGTGGGTGGAGACTTTTTTGGTTCATTTGGCATTTCGTCAGCAATCCCTCCTCCTGCATTGTTCTTTTTATGTTTTGAATGTGTATTTTAGCTTTGATTTTAATTGGTTTAATGTGTGTGGGGGTGGGGTGGTTGGCTTTAATGGTTTTGGTTTTATGACGTATGTTTTTAATCTGTTAAGACACTTTGGTGGCCCTGATGAGGAAAGAAAGGAAAGGTATAAAGTTTGTACACGATGATGATTTCCAGGGCAAGTAGACATCATCCTATTATGTGTGTGTTGAAACAACTGCACTAGTTACCTACTCGTCTCCAGGCCCAATTCAAGGCAGTGGCCCAGTCCTTGACAGCCTCACATGCCTGGCAGTGTCTACCTACAGACGAAACCCCCGAAATTTGAAATCACTAGAGCAGTCTTGTTTCAAACACGTATGCGGGGGAAGTTGGGTCCACATGCTAGTAGCAGCTCCTGAACTCTGGATATAGTTGCCACTTCCAGGGTGAGAAATACCTGAAGATTTTGGGGGTGGAGCCTGAGGAGGGCGGGGTATGGGGAGGGGAGGGGCTTCAATGGGGTATAATGCCATAGAGTCCTCCTTCCAAAGGGGCTGTTTTCTCCATGTAAACTGATCTCTTTCACCTGGAGATCAATTGTCATAGCTGGAGGTTGGCAACCCTAAATCTGGAGCATCCTCCATCAAGAGATCCATTGGACGTCACTTCTGCTGGTGTTCTAAAAGATTATTTAGGCATTATTTACATCTGCAAGCAAATTTTGGAAAGGTGGATTTGTTTACATTCCTGTTCCCGGCCACTCATCCTGGTTTAGCGCCTCAGACTTGTACAGTGATATTTTTTTCTAAGTTTTTGCTGGAAATTTAGACACGTATAAAAATGTTAATGTATGCTATATTTGACAGTTACTTGTTTGCAGGTTTGAAACCTAGTCAATATGGATACTCTTGTAAATAAATAATAAAAAATAAACTTTTAGAATCTGAGAGAGAGCCCAGTATAGTAGAATCAGCAGCATGTCAGACTAGGTCACTGGGATCTACGAGATCCAGGTCTCTGAAGCCCCACTCTGCCATGGAAGCTGACTGAGTGACACTGGGGGGGGGGGGGTGTGCACATGTACACACAGGCACACACACATATCTATCTATTCATCTATCGAGAGCGTAAGAAACAGACTAAATTGCAGTTTGGGTAGTGAGGTTTGAGCATTTCCCCCCTTCCAAATCTGCCTCCCTAAAGGATCCTCTCCTGCAGTGTTCCCTCTAAGCTGAGTCAGTGTGAGCTAGCTCACAGGTCTTTTTTAGCCTCCGGCTCACACATTTTTGTCTTCGCTCAGGAAGGATGGCTCCGGAGCAATCTAGTTTATGCAGCGGCCAAATCGCTCGCTCACAACCTTAATGCCGGGAGCTCACAAAGGAGAATTTTTGCTCAGAGGACCCCACAGCTTAGAGGGAGCACTGCTCTCCTGCATGCCATTTCCCCTGTGCCATTGCCCCCAAGCCGCTGAGTGCATTTTTATTTTCCTCCCGGAGTCCTTTCCCTTTTTCACTGAAGGCTCCTCCCCGAACTCTCTCTGCTCTTCTTATGCTGCCCCCAAGCTGCCTTCTCTCTGTGACCTGCCTGTCCTTCACCAGAACAAACGCAAAGCATCTGAGGTGACTGAAAAAGCCGTTGAATCAGAGTAACTACTAATCAGCTTAACTTCATGTGGCATATTTTGTATTCGTGGCATGACTGTTTGAACAGTGGTGCTACAGGATGGAGGCAGGATGAATACAGAACTGATAAACGTCCTTAATCCCATTCCTGACTAACAGTGGGAAATGAAATAATGGGGTCCAGGTAAGAAATGCCTTATGGGGGGGGGGAGCACTAGAAAGATCTCAGAAGGCTGTCAAAGATATAAGGTTGCACCAAGAAGTTCCTGAAGGAAGAGGAGAGCAATCTTGCAAGAAAAGCCAAATGTGGCTTAGAGTGCAGAGTCGAAATATAAATGAGGCCGCACCATGGGATTCGCTTCCCCCTCAGCTTGGCTGCAGTTCTTCCCAGCAGTTGCATTTGGTCACCATGATAAACCACAGTTTGTTTATGTTGCAGAGTTTGCGCAGCAAGTTGTGGTTAGTCCACAAGATACAAAATAATCCTGGCTTGTGCAGAAACCCCAGTTTGTCTGCTGCTTGCCACTTTCCGGAAAGGGAAACAACTGTTACAGAGCGGATCGCCATCGACTTAGTTTGAAGTTATGTCCCTGGTTGTTTTTAATGGCTTGTTTGTTTTTTATAGCGATAATTTATAATATCTTTATGCTGTTCTTATTTGTAAGCCACCTTCAACAGGAGTCTGGAGAAGTGGCATAAAAATTTGCACGAAAAATATATAAATAACATTGCCTTCTCTGTAGTGGCAAGAGCCATGTGACTCATCAAACTGCAGCTTGTGAGTTCAGCCACCTTGAACCACGAGGAAAGGTTCAGTACACAAAATATATAAAAAGATATCACAACCAACAACAAACTCAAGTTCAAAATAATAATTTGGAGCCAAATACATGCATTCAGACATTAACATTAACTGGAGTTGGGGGAATGAAACTTAGGTTTATTAACCAATGTTTGTTGTGAAGACTGAACGCAAACACAGTATTTCATGAAGGGCAATTTGACTCTTGAAACCTCTTAATAAAGGTAAAGGTTTCCCTTTCTCGAAAGCCAGTTGAATCTGACTCTAGGGTTGCGGTGCTCATCTCCGTTTTCAAGCCAAAGAGCCAGCGCTGTCCAGAGACGTTTCCATGGTCATGTGGCCGGCATGACTAAGCGCCGAGGCCCACGGAACGCTGTTACCTTCTCACCGAAGCAGTACCTATTTATCTACTTGCAATTTCTTGCTTTCGAACTGCTACGTTGGCAGGAACTGGAACCAGAGACGGGAGCTCACTAGAGTCTCAAACTGCTGAACTACTGACCTTCCAGCCTGCAGTTCAGTGTCTTAACCACTTGAGCCACCGCAGTTCCCTCTGAAACCTCATACCCCTCCCAAAAAAACCTTGTTGGTCTCTAACGTGCTACTGGACTCAAACTTAACCCTTCTATTGCAGACAAACACGGCCCCCCTCTGAAACAGTGGCCCAATCTGCATCTAGCATTCGCTCTGCTGTTTTACCAAACCCACACTGGAACAGAAAAAGATGCAGCTCAAAACCACATTCAAATACCCCGGGCCAACGTCTACTGATTGCAGAGTCACCCCAGAAAGGCCATTAAATGGCCATAAATCTATGCAGACGGCTACCATAAAACTGAGAGATCAAGTGTAGTGAAAGTGGCATGCAGTCTGGACACTGCCATAAAATCTGACAATCAATCAAAGTGAAAGTGGCATGCAATGCACAGAGGAATTTCTGTTCCAGCGGAGCAAATGCTACATGCAGATTGGGCCAGTCTTTTGTTATAGTGTGTGGGGTATGTGTATGTGTTTTTGTCTTGTCCCCTGAGGACAGAACTAGATGTAACAATTGATGCAGTGTCAGCTCCAAGGTATCGTTGGGGGCCTTTGGACAGAGCAAATTTTTTCTTACCCACCCTAGGCTTGGAAAAGTGAGAAAGAGAAACCCAGACATCTTTCCCATTGCCTAGCAGCATCAAGCACTCCATGCAGAGAGAGGAGGGTGCTGGTGGAGCTACCGGGGCACTCAACCCTGTGCCAGTATTAAGACCCCCCCCCAAAAAAAAATAACATATTCTACAGCTGCGGTCCCCAACATTTTTGAGCACCTTCAGAACTGTGACACAGCATGGTGGGCACAGCCATTGGCTGCCCACAAAATAGCTGCTGCAGGAAGTGGGACCAGCCGTAACATGGCTGTCGCAACTTAATTTCAGTCACAGAGTGAAGATCCTTGTGCTGTGGTGACGGCTGCTGCTGAAAACAACATTTTAAAAAGTCTGCACAGCCAATCAAATCTCCAATGGCCAATCAAAAGCTTTGCTGGGCAAATGTCCCACTTGGTCACGCCCACCTTCTTAAAACACTTGGTGGGCGCCAGGCTGGTAGCCAGAAAATTTTGGTTGATGGGGCAGGGGCCAGGGCGCTGGGGCAGGGGAGCAGGGAGCAGCAAATTTAACTAGATTACTAATTAGATTAGTTTCTACTGTAATGGGCAATAATTGTAATCTGATTAGTAATCTAAGAAGAGCAGGAGAAGGTCAGCCGGCCAGTGTGCACTCTGCTCTGCAGCGCAGCACATTCTGGCTGGCTTGCTTCCCCCAGGCCTAGAGATGTGAAGGCCCGGGAAAAAACTAAAAAAATTTCGGGTGGGGAAACGGGTTTTTCCCATTTTTTTTTCCTGAAGCCTTTTTTGGTTTTTTCTGAAAAATTGGAAAAATTGAAAAAAGAAAAGAAAAAAAATTGATTATGGAACATTTTATTTTAACATGATGAATAAAATATTTTAAGACAAGGTGTTCAAATATTTTCCAAATCATTTCTAAAAAATATGTATGGTATCAGATTGATCTAATTTCTGTGCACTGAGGACAAGCAAGTCCTAGGTTACAAACTGAACTCTCCAATCCAAGAACAAGATGCATTTCTTCCTTTAAGAGGTGCTATTGTCACAAGAAAAGAAAAAGCTTTCAGTTTTGTTTTTGCATGTGGGAGGGTATTCTGTTTGTAATAATTGTTTGGATACACTATATATTTAATATACTG
This sequence comes from Gekko japonicus, assembly GCF_001447785.1. Classification (NCBI taxonomy): domain Eukaryota; kingdom Metazoa; phylum Chordata; class Lepidosauria; order Squamata; family Gekkonidae; genus Gekko; species Gekko japonicus. Next base: position 354,194 of record NW_015170322.1, on the reverse strand, counting down.
GTTGTGATAATTTCATGCCAAGTAAAAATGTCCATAGTCATATTTTATGTTCCTAAAGTAACAGAATGACTTTCAATCTGGAAAAGAAAAAAGAAGGGTTAATGTAGCATTTTTTGCCATTTTTCCAAAAATTTCCGTTTCTCCCCGAGAAACCAGGAAAAAAATGGGTTTTTTTCCGAGCTTCAACATTTCCGGAAATTTTACATCTCTACCCAGGCAGGCCTAGTGTAATTCAGCAGGGGGTGGAGCTGGGCCTCGCTTTTCCCTCTCTGGGTCTGCTGCCTGCTCCCTCCTAATCCCTTGCCTGCCTCCAACAAGGGCGCAACTGTGCTCTCTGCACCAGCAGCCCCCCCAACTGGGCCTGCGACCGATGTCGACGTGATTAGCAGGGGAGGCTGGGCTGCAGAGTCATTGCCTTGCAGGTTTCCAGAAACAGGCCAAATGGACAGAGCTTCGAGACTGTCGGGGAGAGTCTGCTGTCAGCCCCGACCTCGACCTCAGTGTGCCTGAGCCAGGGGAGGAATCATGTGACCCGTCCCAATCATGTGACACAGCCACCACAACTCCTCCCCTGGTGCAGGTGCAATGCAGAGAGGCCTGCCTGCCTAATCTGCCTGCTCCTCGCCCGCCCGCTTGGCTCGCCCACTCACTGCCCTGGCCAGCTCTTCCTGCAGTGAGGCAAACAAGCGAGACTCACAACTGAGGGGGCATGGCCCCGGAGTGCCCCATCATAACTACAGCCCTAGTGGGCACCAGAAAAGTTGTCGGCGGATGCCATGGTGCCCACCTCGCCAGAGCTTTTTTTGTAGAAAAAGCCCAGCAGGAACTCATTAGCATAATATGCCACACCTAACAGCAGAAACTCATTAGCATATTAGGCCACATCCCCATGTTACCAGAAGTGTGGTCATCCAGCCACAGCCACCTTTTGCTTCTTATTCTGTTTACCTTGTTTGCTGTCAAAACCCAGGGCTTTTTTTGTAGCAGGAACTCCTTTGCATGTTAGGCCACACACCCCTAATGTAGCCAATCCTAATGACTTTCTGCTGTTGGGCGTGGCCTATGCTCGGGAGCCAGCCGGAACTCCGTTCCTGTGCGTTCCTGCCCAAAAATAGCCCTGCACCTCACCATGTCGGGTATCCCTGTTCTAGAGCCAGCCCTGTGAAGGACAGACATAGTTTTGCCACCAGTCCTGTCTCAGGTGATAGCATGAAGATACAGAAACCTACAATGCAATGCCACCATTTGTCATATTCTCCCCTGGCCCTGCCCACCAGCAGTCAATCACACGGAGCAGAAGTGTGATACAGTGACACCATCACGTTCACTTCTAAAACTACATACCACAGACAGAGGAGGGGCTGCTCATGGATTGCCAGTTTTCGATGGGAAATCTGTGCTGGCTGCCAAGTTCTGCTTTCAGTAAGGAGCAGTATCCCCACTGCTTTTCATGAGTCATAAATACTTTCTCTAATAGATGGTGGGCTATGCTTTAGGGCAGTTGATTGCTTTTCAATATTGCTCAAAATAACCCAAAAGCTGTGTCTCCTTTTACACCACTGCTGAAACGATGGCCCTCTCACCCTCCTAAGAGGGATATTTCCCTTGTCCTCCATGCAAGGAGACATTGCCAGAGCATTTGTGGGGGGGGGGGGGGGAGGAATGCTCTCTAGTCCAAGCACTAAAGCTTGACTTTCAATAACAGTGTAGGGGGAATGGCCCCAATGAAGAAGTGTAAGAGGCCCTAACAAACATCCTGCTAAATATAGAAAGAAGCCCAGGCTAAAAACCATGTTCTCCAAGTGGCTGACATCATTGCAAAAGGAAATTCAGTTTCATCACTTCTCTTTCGTGTAATAATAATTCATTAGGACTGGCTCTCCTGCCAAGTCGTCCAAGCAACAGTGTTGGCATGTGTCAATATTTTAAAGGCTTACCTGTAGTTACATTTTCTATGGAAGAAGAAGACATGGATGATGAGGAAGAAATAGAAGTTTCTTTGTGTCAGAACTGACACTGAAGAAGACGAGCGTTGAAATGTGTTCAGAAATTTATTTGTTTTTAATTAGAGATAAGTTATTTCTAAGATCCAATGAATTTGGAGCCCTTTGGTCTGAAAACTATTGCTCCTAAGGTTGGTTACCATTGGAAGTTTTAAAATTGACAATGGATTTGACTTGGATTTAGCTGTACTGAGTAGTCTGAATTGACCATGGGGTTACCAATCTCCAGGTGGGGCCTGGAGATCTCCCGGAATTATAACTGCTCTCCACCAGATGTCGGAGATCGATTGCCCTGGAGAAAAGGGCTGCGCTGAATGGTGAACTCTAAAGCATACCCCTTTCTTCTCCCCAAACCCTGCCCTCCCCAGACTCCACCCCCCCATATCTCCAGGAATTTCCCAATCCAGTGTTGGCAACCTTAACCAACTCCTATAATTAAATCAGCCTTTTTAAAACTATTGGAACACTGTGGGATGTCAACAGCTGCATCATGACCTAACAATGGGATTCATCTCACTACACCTGACTTTAATGTCAAGGACTGGCTATGGAGGACAAACAGCCTCTACAGCCAAAATGCAAGCAAGCATGCGCCGTTATTCCTGAAGAGTAAACACCACGTTGTATAACAACCTGGGGGTTATGAATGAGGGACTTTGGCCTTGAAGGAAACAACTGGTTACCAGACAAGTGGTTCTTTTCAACAAAAAGCACTCCCGTGTGGAAACGCTTCTTAGATCGGTATGAGTACAAAAATGTGACGGGTGCCCTGTTGTGAAGAGAGCGGTAGTAAGAGATGAAGCAAGGAAGATGGGAGCCGGGACAGAACAGGGCTGAAAAGGACAAGTCAAACAGATTGTCAAAGGATCTCTTGTCTACCTGTGGGAGCCAGTCTGTTTCTCCCATGTGCACGGCAATGCACAGGCACAGCTCGGCATAAGCTAGAACAGTCTGCTGAGAAGGGGGGGGGGGGACTTCCCGGTGCCTGCCAAGTGTTCTTAGAAGGCTGGTGGGGCCAGATAGGTCTGTGGGCCAGCAGGGCTTCAAGTTCTGACTGGCCACTGGAGCTTTGATTGGCTGTGCAGATTTCCCCCTTAAAGTTGCTTTGGAAGCAGCTGCCACTACAGCACAATATGTTTGTTTTAGAAGGCATCCCGTCACACAGAGGTTCTGCCTGGAATGCTGAAGGGCTACGGTCTGAGTTATGCGTAAACTCGCTCCCTTGGCTTCACCTCCTGTGGCAGTCATTTTGCAGTTGTGCCTGTTGCCTCGTTTCAGCATTCCAAAGGTGCCTGCACGTTCAAAAAGGTGGGGAGGCCCTCTGGGCTAGAGCTTCCCCTACTTATGTTCCTGATCCATGATAACCTATACATAAAAAGAGTAATGGGGCTTTCACAAAGTGCTCATTTTCGTGTGTGTGTTCTAACTGGCACAGAACTGGGTACAGACTGTCCCATTTACCCACAGTGCATTGAGGAGCAAATCATATGCCAACAGCAGATTCAGACGTCTTGTTAGGCACATCTCCTGTGGTAAGTAGGTCTTGCTGCAGGGCCTTAGGAAGGAGGAGCCAGAAAGGTTGTTGCCCAAAGCCTCCATCTTTGTCATCCTGCCCAGTCGGGAGGAGCCCCAGAATGACTCCAAAGTTTAAGGACTTGCACCCACAGTGGGCTGATCCGTGGGCAGGCAGCAGGACCCAGTTCTGAGGGCTCCTGAGGAAATAAGGACTTGACCACTGATGCAGAAGGTCGCTATTGGCAATCACAGTCCACCAAATCCAGCCATCAGCGCAAAGACCTCTGTGGAAAACCCAAACCACGGCAGGTGAATAGCGGGAGAAGCCCTGAATTTGTCTTCATCCCCAAAAGGAGAAACGGAATACAGCACACGACGTTTGCTGGCCTGCCGAAGCTCAAGCAAGGCCTCTCTAATCCAGCGTGGCTGGCCTACGTGAAAGAGCAACGGCTACTGACTGCATTTAGTGCAGCACATAGCCATTTAAGTTCTCTGTTGTGGGACTTTGGGCTCAGTCTTCCAGGCCAGTCATCAACAGCTTTCCCTTTTGTCTTGAACTCTTCATGTCACCAAACAAACTCCACTGATCTTTACTAGTGTCTTACTCCACTTTTCCTGTTCTCTAGGGCTGCGGTCACACACACTAAATAATCCACTTTCAATCCACTTTGTTTTGGTTTGATTTAAGGCACATTGCTTATTATGATAATGTGGAAGAAACTTTTTTAGGTTTGAAAAGGGTTGGTAATAAGTTGCTATGTTGAAAACAGCATGACCCACAAGCTGCCTACTTTATCGAAAGAGGAGGAAATGCAAGGAACAGAGACAAGGAAAATGTCTCCTCCTCTGTCACATACTAGTGGAATAACTTTGTGTAATGAGACTGTCTGCTGCACGGAGACATCCTCCTGTCTCCCACAAAAGGTCAAGAGCGTCTTTGCTCAAGGGGCCCACTTCAGACATCTTTCCTGGATACAGCATCAAAGATATACAAACTAGGAAGTCCTTGCAGGTCTGGCACAACTTTCAGCCAAGGAGTTCTTTTACAAATTGATCTCAGCAAATTGCTTGGGAATTTCTCATCTTAGTCACTCCAAGTAAAATTAATGTGAAGCCAAAACAATACTTTTAGATGCCGGTCCAAAGGTCTGAAGAAGAGTCAAACTCTTTCAGGAAGTATTGAGGACATAGAATAGCATACCTCTCATGGTAGCACATGCCCATATGGCAGATGGACCCTGAAGAGGGAGGAGACCTCAACAGGATATAATACCATAGAGAGTCCACCCTCCAAAGCAGCCATGTTCTCCAGGGCAACTTATCTCTGTGGACTAGAGATCAGTTGTAATTCCAGGATGTCTTCAGACCCCACCTGGAGGTTGGCAACCCTATACAGGAGGCAACCTTATTATGGAAGGGAAACTGGGGCTCAGATACAAGGCTACAGACAGTGAGTCCAAGATTGTGGTGGAACAGGCTAAATACTATGTTTGCTAGACCATTTTGGCTTTGATTTAATCTAACTGGAGAGCCAGTTTGGTGTAGTGGTTAAGTGCGCGGACTCTAATTTGGGAGAACCGGGTTTGATTCCCCACTCCTCCACTTGCACCTGCTGATGTGACCTTGGGTCAGTCACAAGCTCTGGCACAGCTGTCCTTGAAAAAGAGCAGTTTCTGTCAGAGCTCTCTCAGCCCCACCCACCTCACAGGGTGTCTGTCTGTTGTGGGGAGGGGAAGGAGTTTGTAAGCCGCTCTGAGACTCCAAGTGAAGGGCGGGGTATAAATCCAATCTCTTCTTCTTCTTCTAATGGCTACTGTTCCATCTACATTTATCAGACTCAGAAAGTACCTATTTTGGTCTGTAGTGGAAGAGCTAAATTCGAGTCTGGGAGGTAGAGACATTCAGAGGTGGTTTGCCATTGCCAGCCTCTTTATGGACTTCCTTGGTGGTCTCCCATCCAAGGACTTACCAGGGCTGACCCTGCTTAGCTTCCAAAACCTGGCGAGATTGGCCTAGTGCTACTGGACTCAAATCTAGCTTATTTACCAGTATATTTATCAGACACCAAGCTACACGGTCACTCCAAGAGAGCAGAGAAAGTCAAGTCAAGAGAGAGAGAGATCATGGAAAGATAATATCAAAAGCAGACAACTCTACAGGGCACGATCCATGGGAGGCAGCTCTGGATTAAGCATAAGCACTATGGGGGTTAACAAAGGAGTCGGAATTAGCAAGGCAGTCCAAGGAGATGGGCAGAGTTCCAGCAGCAACATTACCAGTGCGTTCACTCAGCCTGAAGGGAGCAGCTTTATATATCCCAATTAGATTATCTTATTGGTCCATCCAGTCAGCTGTTCCCTGCAGTGTTCCTTAGATCTAGGCAGGCTGCCTTTCCTCTTGTGGCCATCTTGAGGAAAGTACTGTGGCGAAGGTGGCATACGAAGCAGGGCTCTGCAGCTGCTGGCCCCAGCCTCTGGGTTCAAGATATCACAAGAGGACCTACCAGCTGGACGACTTTGCATGATATTTTCAGATCAAGACCACACAAGCCTTGTGAAACTCAGGAAGGCTGGAATGCATCGTGTAGAAGGCCAGCTCAAAAGCATTTAAAGTTGCTTGTTCTTTGCACTTACCCACAAATAGGGTTGAAGACAACTTTATGTGGCATGTGTGAATTCCACATCTGTCACTTAAGGAGAGAGGAAGGGATTTTGAGGCACCCGAAGCAAGCTGGTGACCAGCTGTTTAAAATGTTTACATGATGCAGTCCCCATTAAAAATTATCAGTTTCAGGTGACTTTAAATGGCACATTAAATACTTAGTTGAGATCTTTATAATGGCCTCTTTGGGAGCCATTTGGTCAAAAGGTAGGTTAGAAAATTTTAGATAACTAGTAGCTCAGCCTTATCTGAGAATGTACGTGACTTCAAGCACAAGCATGTATAACCTATTCAGCTTACCTACTGACTGAAACTTCTAGCTTGTTCTATTTATTTAATTAAACATTTTAGATCCTATCTTTCTATATAAATACTCCACAGCCTGACTATAGGCCTCGGTCACATGGGAGGTTTTGCCCCGCAAGAGGGACAGATCGGGGGCGCATCAAATGGGCGCGATCACACCGCAACATCTGGGAAGCAGAGTGCACCCGTCCCCGATCCATCCTTTCCGGGCGAAACCGTGCATCAAAAAAACCCCTAGAAAATAGTACTACCTGCCTAAAGCTCCGCAGCAAGGACGGCCATGGGATCGCTGGCGCGCCCGTTTTCCACAGCATTCGAGGCTCCTGGCCAAACTGCGCATGCGCACACATGCGCAGCCGGCTGCCTCACTATCCGTTCCGTGGCTCCCCCCTCCCCCGGCATCTGATCATGCCGGGGAGCAACCGCGCGGTGGCTCGGGGGATCTGTCCTCCCCCCGCGCGTCTTTTTTGCTGCGGCTTAGAAAAGCCCCGCTTTGGCCCCCCCCCCCCCCGCGTGATCGGGGCCTATATATGCAGGGCTATTTTGGGGCAGGAACGCACAGAAACGGAGTTCCGGCTGGCTCCCGAGTTGGCCACGCCCAGCGGGAACTAATTAGCATAATAGGCCACGCCCAACAGCAGAAACTCATAAGGGATGGCTATGTTAGGGGGTGTGGCCTAACATGCAAAGGAGTTCCTGCTACAAAAAAAGCCCTGGGTTTTGACAACAAACAGGGTAAACAGAATAAGAAGCAAAAGTTGGGTGTGGCTGGATGACCACACTTCTGGTAACATGGGGGGGTGGCCTAATATGCTAATGAGTTCCTGCTGGACTTTTTCTACAAAAAGAGCCCTGTAATATATGTATATATAAAACGAATTTATTAGGTAAAACCCATGACAAAAAACAAGGGTTGGGAAGAGCACCCCTTCCCCCCCCCCTCCGAGCCTCCTGGTAAAGATCTGCTCTAGGATCTGATGCCACCTGGACCCAAGACGTGAAAACATTCTGATCACCTAGCAAACTTCATGGGCCCCCAGAATGACCAGGGCCCCCAGAATTTTGTCCCTCAAACTAATCCCTCTGCTTGGCAGGGCTCAAGAAATAGCTTAAAGTAGATGGTAACAGCCAAGAAGTGCTTCAGAAAAATATCCCAATGAAGGATAACTGTATCCTAACTGCACTCAATTAATTTTTAAATATTAAAGTGAACAGAATACAAAAATTATTCGTGAAGTACAAAATACATAACATGAGTACAAATAAATATTAAAGTGAACAGAATACAAAAATTATTCGTGAAGTACAAAATACATAACATGAGTACAAAATATATACAGGTATTCAATACGTAGGATATGTAGAATGCATCTTACAGCATTTTGCCCTATGTAGAATCATCAGGAACGTCCTCTCAGTAACATTTTGACATATAGAAGAAAATCATGAATTTCTTGAAATGTACCGGTTGAAAAACTGACCAGAGTCACCACATGTTCTTCATTTTCCTTCATCTATTCAGAAGAAGGTATCTTTCGAAACGGCTGAACATTCTGGATATCATCGTTGATAATCAATACAAAAACTAAAAGCAATTGAATACCTGTATATATTTTGTACTCATCTTATGTATTTCGTACTTCACGAATAATTTTTGTATTCTGTTCACTTTAATATTTAAAAATTAACTGAGCGCAGTTAGGATACAGCTTTCCTTCATTGGGATCTTTTTCGGAAGGGCTCAAGAAATAACCAGATTTAGCTAGTGGTTCCAAAACAAGCCAGCAAAGGCATGCGCTCCAAACAGAGTCATGGTAAGCACATCCCCCGCCCCCTTGATTTGGAGCTGGTTAGCCTCTCTCAGTTACCAGGAGGAACTGGGGAGGGGGGGTGTTTACAGGCACTGATGTGTATCTGTAGGGTTTTCAAGGCATGAGACCAGCAGAGGTGGTTTGCCATTGCTTGCTTCTGCGCAGTGACCCTGGACTTCATTGGTGGTCTCCCATCCAAGTGCTAACCAGGGCATACCCTGCTTAGCTTCCATGATCTGACGAGACCAAGCTAGCCTGGGCCGTCCAGGCACCAATGTACAGGCATACATTTTGTAAGCATCTGAAATGTTTGCAAATGCCCCACTGGGGGACATCCACCCATCATCAATCCCAATTATCTCAACACCATTTCTACAGTGCTGCAAGGGAGATTTTCAGAACCAACAAAAAATACCTTTTCAATTCAAGCATTTTAAAGTTTCAGGGCCTGAGAACGAACTTTATTATCTACATTTCTCTCATCTGCCTATAATGAGTCTAATCAGGCGTCATTTCCTGCAGGAGCGCACAGGAGCGGAGCTCCGGCAGTAAAGAGCCCAGGGGGCGGGCACATGCAACAAGCCCCACCCCCTGCTCCCAGCAGCCCTCAGTCAGAGCAAGAAGCAGCCAGGTAAGTTGCAGAGCTCCCCCCGCCCCCCCGGTCCAAAACAGTCCAGTGGGACCTTTAAGAAGAAGAGAAGAAGAAGAAGAAGGGATTGGGTTTATACCCCGCCCTTCACTTGGAGTCTCAGAGCGGCCTACAGACTCCTTTCCCTTCCCCTCCCCACAACAGACACCCTGTGAGGTGGGTGGGGCTGAGATAATTCTGACACAAACTGCTCTTTCAGGAACAGCTGTGCCAGAGCTTGTGACTGACCCAAGGTCACATCAGCAGGTGCAAGTGGAGGAGTGGAGAATCAAACCCGGTTCTCCCAGATTAGAATCCGCACACTTAACCACTACACCAAACTGGCTCTCACGTTTTATCCAGGTACAAGCTCTCCCTCCTCTGCAAGGACAGATCTGCACGTCCCCCCCCCAATAGCTAGCAATCCAAAACAGTCCAGTGGAGCCTGAGCGGTGGGTGTTGCCTTCTGACACACTTCCGGTGATGTCAGGGGGTGTGGCATATGGAAATGAGTTATGCTAATGAGTTATGCTAATGAGCTCCTGCACCTCTTTTTCTACGAAATGACCCCTGAGTCTAATTAAAGCAGTTGGGTTCAAAAAACTTATAACTGGCCAATTAAACAGGAGCCCGGTCACATCTTGAAGACTACCAACATTGTAACTTACTTACATCTTTTATGCCAACATTTATTCTACTATAATGTGTTGTGAGATAGTGCTCTTTTTGTCAGATCAGCTCTGACTCCCAAAAAACCTATGCCGGAATCATAAAATAAATTAAACTCCTACCTAATTTTGGTACAATAGACCAACACTACTCTGGAATTATAAATCAGATCTGAATTTCAGTCGTGGTGCAGATCACATTCAACGCCTATTCCCGAAGCACAGTCCCATTACTTACCAGGATTATTATCCAGCAATTTTTTTTAAAAAAGCAAAGCTCTTTTATTTATTTAAAACATATGTATACCACTGCCTGGAAATCAGGACACGATAATCACTCAAAGCTTTTTTTTCTTCTTTTTTTTAAGCCATGCAATTATTGAGTACTTTGATGAGCATTTCAAATCTTAACAAGCCTTAGAATTAGTCATGTCCAAAATCACAGAATGTTCTCTGCCCTAATCATTTTGAAGCCGGCGCTAACACCACAAACATCCTACACTATGAAGATGAAAACTTAGTGAGAGGCTCCGGAAAGGACTCTGCCTAGATACAAGCTGATCAGCTAAAGGGGGGGAAACATCTGCAAGACACCAACAGTGCCACAACATGGCAGGGCCAATGCAGAGAAATGCACCATCTTGAAGTTTCAAAGCACATATATGTTTTGACATTATCATAATGGATCCTTTTGTTTCAAAGCAAAGCCAGGATCACAAAGGGAATATCTTCCCAACATTTCAAGAGCTGACACATTAAAGTCCTGCACATTAAAAGCCTGCTCTTGAATCGACATTGCATAAAAGTAGGGTGTTTGAAGGGCCATTACCTTTTTATCACTGTCAGACATTAAAGTGACTGGCAAAGCAACAAAAGCAGACCAGAGACCGAAAAAGGTGTCTCTACATACTTGGGATTCCCCATGTATTTTTTCTTGCTGAGACTCAAGGCAGATTCAACAGTATAAATCAATGGAATGAATAGGACGAGCCATCTAATAAGCAATGTAATAGGACTAGGATAACATAAAAATATTTTTGTAAAAAAAACAATCCAAAAACCAATCTGATAAGGTCTGACTACGCTCCAGGGGCACAAAATCTGAAGCAGTTAATGGGGGCAGGGGAGTTAACCTGCTCGTGCCCCTGAGAGCTTCTAGAACCTGGAAGGGGGAATCTTGACAATGTCAGCAGTTTCCACATTGTTTCCCCTCCCCATGTTTCTGCGCAGCCCCCCAGCCTGTAGCTCATAAGGATTATAGCCCTGTTATCAGTACACCACACAGCTATGCCTCTCCCCCTCCCCCAGAGAAGGCCTCCGTCATGAGCACAGTATGTAGGCCATGGGGTTTCTGTGTTCATAAAAGCAATCACTCAGACACTAACTACATGATACCACACAACAAACCTTTATTGGCATAACAACAGCAGCAGCCTTAGGTACAGAGGCAGTAGGCACACAAAACAGTTAATTCACTACCCCTTCTGCCGAAAAAGAACTTCTCCTCCTATATGCTCTGTAAAGGAAGTTTGCCACCTCTTCGATGGTATCAGCCCTGTTTGAGGCTAGAAGGTTCATTATCTTACTTTCCTCAGATCTGCCCTCCAGGGTCCGTTCCTCCAATCTCCTTTAGCCCACAGGGACGTAACCTATCCGGGAATGGTATTTTTTTTTTTTTAATCTCCCATTTAACACAGCTGAGGGGAGCACATTAAAACGGGCCAGTGTGAATACCCTTCTAAAATAGGGATCAATCAGACAGGAAAAATACTCTGGTAGCGGCCCATTAGGAGAAATTCTCCAATGAATGGGAGACCTACATAATACACAGTTCCGGCGATGGGCTTGGAGCCACTGCAGGACTGACAGTGCGACATGCGCTTGTACGTTCCCTGCTTGGAGCTCAGTTCCCACAGGCGTGTGGAGCCAGATTCATATTGGGACCATGGCACATGTGGGAAGGGGTTTACACCTTCCCTCACTGAGCTTTTTCCCCATATCTGAAATGCCCCGTTAGGAAACCTTTACGCACTCAAGCAGTACACAGGACGCCTACTCCCACCACTAGGGCCATTTCAGATTGGGGAAACGGTGTGGAACAGAGGCAGACTCCCCTTCGCCCTGGATATGCTGTGGTCCTGAGCCAAGTCAGGCTCCATGCATCTGGGGACTGAGTTCCAAGTGTTTGATTGTACGGACTCAGGGGAAAACAAACGTGCAGTGAGGCCCTCGTGTTGCATGCAGATGTCTAACTGGAGTTTGTTTCGTGAGAAGGAGGGCAGGAAGGGCTGCATCAGTGCTTAATTCTTGTGACCCTTCCTTACACACCCAGGGAAATGCTGGTTGCCACTTTCGGGTCAGGAGGCAATTTTTCTTCAGGCCAATTTGGCCAGGAATCCTGGAGATTTTTTGTCATCTGCTGGGTGTGGAACAGCAGTCACTGGGTGTGTGTGTGTATGGGGGGTATTTGTGAATTTCCTGCCTTGTGCAGGGGGTTGGACTAGATGACCCTGGAGGTCCCTTCCAACTCTATGATCCTACATAAGCATGAATGTGATCTATTCTTGCAGTCACGTGCTCCCACCTGGTTAATGAAATAGACAAACAAACTCCAGTTTGTTGTGATGCATAACTCACCTAATTGGGAGTTTCTTTATTTTTCTGTAAGGGGGACCCTAATTGAGGCATGTTGTTGTTGTTGTGTGTAAAGAGCTGTCAAGTTACAGCTGACTTATGGCGGCCCCAGGCAGGGGCTTTCAGGGAATGCAAGAAGCAGAGGTGGTTTGTCACTGCCTTCCTCTGCAGAGATTTCCGTGGAGGTCTCCTGTCCTGTCCAAGCATCAAGCCTGCTTAGCTTCCAAGATCTGAGACTGGGATATATGATGCCCCCTTCCCTCCTTCGAGAAATGTTGTTAATGCATCTAAATTCCAACACCATAACAGAGAAGAGTTCTATCAAAGACATCCTATAAAAGGAAGTCTTCAAGCATGGCTCCTTGTGTCAGTGGACAATGAAGGAAGCACAGAAAACTAAAGCTTCGAGAGTCAAAGCTCCCTTTGTCAAATACCATGGAAACAGAAACTTAGAGTGGGAGATGCCCCTCTGCCTCTCCAAATGTTGTCTTTCTCTTTGTTGGTGGCAGCGCTACCCTTCATAGTTATATCTGACTAGGAATAAGGCCCGTTGTGGAAATAAATACGACGAGCTCTAGAAAGAGGCTCTGGCCGGGTGCCTTGGGCACTCTGGCCTTGGGCACTCTGCGTCAATTTGCTGTGGCAACCTCAGCAGGGTATAATGACACAGAGCTTACCGTTTTCTCCAGGGGAACATTTGATCTGCACAACAACCCTGTGAGGTAGGTGAGGCTGAAAGTCTGTGACTGTTCTGAAATCACCCACTCAACTTCCACAGCAAGAACCTGGGTCTAGCAGACCCTGTTCTGAAGTGCTAACTGCTACGCCTAAGGTAGCCAACCTCCAGGTGGAGCCTGAAGATCGCCAGGTATCACAACGGAACTCCAGACAACAGATCTCTCCCCCCGCCCCCGGAGAAAATAACTGCTTTGGAGGGAGGGCTCTATGGCATTCTATTCAGGTGAGGCCTCTCCCCTCCCCAAACTCTGGCTTCCTTAGACTCCACCACAGAGTATCCAGGAATTTCCCAACCTGGAGCTGGCAACCCTAGTCAGGACTGGCCCCAATGAGTTCCCCACAAAGGCATGGAAAGATTTTCCTTCCTTTGCCTTTTTACTGACAGAACCAAGCTTGGTTGCCTAGCAGCAGCCACTGAGGGAAAACTTTACAGATCTCTGGAAAATACATTCCCAGTACTATCAACCACTGCAGTATCCGGCTTTTTACTAGAGTTGTATGTTTTATATGTTTTAATGTGGTTTTAATTGTATTTAATTTTATATTGTTGTTTTGTATTTATACTGTTGGAACCCGCCCTGAGCCCACCAAGGGGAGGGCAGGATATAAATTCAATAAATAAATAAATAGTCCCACAGGAGCCAAGAAGTAGAAGTGTCTTCATCAGGAGAGATAGTCATTTTGATAGTTTATTCTGTAAGGGAAGAGTGTCCAGGCTGGTTGTGGGTGGAAGAGAGAGGAACAGATCCAGCCCCCAGCCAATGGCATGTCAGTACTCTTGAGTGGCGCTTGATGGGCCAATGGCTGATGGAGCACACTGCACAGCCAATGGGAGAGCTGGAAATGGCCAATACGTAAGGGAATTAAATATATATATATAGGATTTCCACTTCACTCCTCCATTTGTTATTCCAGATAGATAGATGATGATGATAGATAGAGAGATGATAGAAGTGCACACACACTATTGTAATCACATGAAATAAGAATGATTGCGCAAACAAAAAATACAACAGGTTGTGGCGGCTATGGGGTTGGCGGGGAAGGCTCTGACGCCACTGCCTTCTGGACGGAAGAATATCCCATCACCCACTCTGGCCTCTCCTATAGGATCTTTGCAGCCCACCCACCCACAATCAAATAAAAAAGGGGGACACTAGCTTTGAAATACAGACTGGTAGGAAGCCAGGTGCTCCCTGAAGGTCTCTTATTTGGAAACCCGCCAGACTAAGGCTGTGCTTCTATGCCCTGCTTCTTAGATCTTTGACTTGGCAGACAAGACAAAGGTTTATTTAACAGAAAATAAAGTATTTAATAACATAAATATGATGTGTGGATAATTTAGATATACAAAGTGCCAGAAAACGCAGGGCGTGGCTATTTGCACCGTTGCATTCTGATCCGCCATTATGAGATCAGACGTGATGGCGGCGCACCGGGGTTTTGTTCTTCAGCGCGTGCTGCAAAGAGGATGGCTGGAGGGAATAGGCGCCCACCAGCACGATCACACCGAACGAGTCGTCTGCAGCCCATGGCAAACTATGTGCTAGTAGATCTTTGCAGGTACTTTTTAACTGCACATCTTCGGCGGCACGCCACGGGTTGGCCACGGGTGCGCTACGCTTCCCAGATGTTGCGGTGTGATCGTGCCCTGAAAATCCACCCAGCATTCGTGCCTTTCACGCGGCAAATTCCCCGTGTGACCGGGGCCAAAGTAAAGCTGGCTCTCAAATAAAGGAAATAACCCCTGAGGGGAGACTACTTCAGTCCCCTTTCTCTGGTCAGGTTACCTCAGCAGGTTCAAGGCTGTTCTTTTCTCTCACAGAGCACCTTTCCTCAGACCCTGCATGCCCACCAGTGAGGAATGGCAGGGCCTGAACAAGATGCTTTTTTTTGGTAAACAAATTTTATTTTCTCAGGAATACAACATGTAAGATTAAATCATATCATTCTATCAATTGTCTACCCCATTCCCAGTTCCTCCCCTCCCTCCAATGGCTTCCCACAATGCTTCCACCCCTGCTCCAAATTACTTCATATCATCAACAATATCAGTTTCTTATCATTACAATGGCCTGAACAAGATGCTTATTTGTCACACAAAAATAAGCTTTCTTCCCTAACCTGACCCCCAAACCCTGACTAGAAAGCCCAATAAAAGCCTGGCTAAGCTGACACCCTTTTCCAGAGTCACCAAATCCAGTCTGAAGAAAAGACATTTTTCTTCACCCTTTTTAAGGCTGAGGGTGGCTCAGCCCCGCCCATCCAGTGGAGTTCCATGGGCTCTGATTGGCTGACTATCACTTGGATTTGTGTCAAGCCAAAATCACAAGGATTTTGGAAGAGAGGCGGGACTTTTAAGGGTGATGGCCACAAGGCCCTGAGGACATGAGGAAGCACTGACCTAATTCCTTGATAAGCAGGCCTTGCTTCTCACCACCTGAGGTTGATTAACAGATTTACATAAAAGTCACCCCATCTCAACAGGTGATATTTGAAGATGTTTAATGAAGACAGACATTTTGTTGACTAAACACAGCTATGCCTTATCGCTGGAGGTGTCCTCATGACTGAATTGTGGGGGGGGGGGAGCTCCAACTAAAACCCTACTTAGCATTCAAATTTAAACAAGGAACAATCAATGCATCCACCATCACAGAGGTCAATTAGATAGATAGAAAGACAGACATGCACATATATTCCCTTCCTGCGGATCAAGTTTAATCCTCTGGGAGCTATTAGTGAACATATGTTTGGTTTCGTTCTGCCGAAATATGGCTTTGTTCTCTCAAGGGAGCCCGGGTTGAACAGAGCCAAGCATCCTTTAAGATTCAAGGATAGGGCATAAGTGCGCAAGTGCAGCCGCGGCGGGGGATCCGCACGTCTTCACAGGATCCCTGCCACGGGGGACAGCGATACGCGTTGCACCGCCGTCACCAGGATGTGACGCTACGCGTCGCTCTGGCAACGGCTCTAGACTGGTTTATCCCCCCACAGTGCGTGTGGTCAGACAGCGTGCTGGGAGCTGTTTAAATTGCTCCGGCCCTGATGCGGTCTTTTTTAACCCGGAGAATCGCGATCACACTGACTTCCTTGCTCCGGATCGCTGCGCAGCCACAGCGCTCCCTGCTGTCCACAGGTGGGAGCGTGTGTCGGTGTTGGTTTTCTCTCACACACAGTTTGGGCATGCGCACAGGCAGCCATCTGCGCACTACCTCTGCCATCACTACCTCTGCCATCATCATCAACTGGCCCTGAGAGGAGAGAACGACAGTGCTGTGTGGACACCGCTGATTTGGGAGTACCATTTTCAAGATGCCGTCTTTTTACTGAAGACCGATCTGAAACATCTAGAGCCCTTTATAGTTTGTAATATTATAATGACTGTTTTTATGCCGTTTTAATCTGTTTTATGTATTGACATGTGCCCTATTTGTGAGCTGCCCTTAGCCCGCTTGCGGGGCGGGCGGGCTATAAATTAAAATAAATAAATAAATCTGTAGAACTAAACTTTTCACGCGTGCGCAGAACAGCGATTTCCACTTCAACCCAACTGCTGTAACACTTCCCTTTAAACTTTAAAAGAACACTTCCCTTTAAACGTTTACCCCGAAAATGGCCTCCGTGAGATCCCGAACTCATCTAAAGGCTAAAACTAGGCACCGTTTAAACATTGTTTTTAATAATGCAGTGGCGGAGCTCCGCCTATGCGCACACTGCCAACGCTTTTAAAAAATGGCAGCGAAAAGCAGAAGCCTTGGGCAGCTTTCAAGTGGGGAGGGGGTTTAAACAGGAAGTGGCTCGAAACCGGAGGAGCGATCACACAGGGGGAAAATGCAGCTGGAAACGGAGGATCAGGAAAACACCACTTAGGGACCTGGTAACAAAATACTCCGGTTTAAAGGGGATTTGAGCCGGAAAGCAACGGCTGGGGACGGGAGGCAGATGTTGACTGTGTGATCACGCATATAAAATCTGTTTCTGAACTGGCATGACACCAGATCAAATGGCGCGTCTGAACGCACCCACAGTGTAATCTATAAATTAAGGGGGCTACCTTTTTCTTTTGGAACTTCAGCTCAGCCCAGACTGTAGAACGGTGCTGAGGACTGTGGCTGGCATCCAGGAGTCTACCCACTGCTATTGCTGGGGTTCCTGCAGCTGAAATGGATGCAGGTATAACTCTTTATTGTTCTCTGTTTATGCTGGTAATTTATGAAGAATAAAGCTGTTCTCCTTCCGCCACTGGTGTGTTTTCATCGCTTCTGCAATCCCTAAGGGGAAAAGAACCATTTGCCTCTTGGCAACACGGACGGGTAGGAACCCTGCACTCTGGTCAGAGATGCACATGCCCACTTTGTTTATTTATTTAATTATTTTACTTCATTATTACACACCTTTCTCCTCAACAGATACCCAAAGCAGCTTACATCAGTCTCCTCTCCTTCTTTTTATCTTCACAACAACCCTGTGAGGTGGGATAGGCTGAGGATGTGTCTGACTGGCCCAAGGTCACCCAGCAAGCTTCCATGACAGAGCAGAGGATGGAACCTGGGTCCCTCTCTCACACCGGCTCTCTGGGGGCAGCCGGCCCATGTCCTTTTCTTCTGCCATCAGTAAGCTTTACCTACTGGCCATTTAAAGTATCAAGCTATGCAGGCTCTGCTCAGTGCCAGTCACCAGTGGCAATGGAAGGTGACTGACACCACCACCTGGGACTGCCCCCCTGGTGGTCATACCCAAGCCCAGCCCCTATGGGTGAATGCATGAAATTGCTGAGCGGTCGTGTTAGAATGGATAAAAGGAAGTACTTCTTCACCCAAAGAGTGATTAACACATGGAATTCACTGCCACAGGAAGTGGTGGTGGCTACAAGCATGGATGGCTTCAAGAGGGAATTAGATAAGCATGTGGAGCAGAGGTCCATCAGTGGCTATTAGCCACAAGGTACAGATAGGGACTCTGGGGCAAGTGATGCTCTGTTTTCTTGGTGCTTGGGGGGGGGGGGTCAACAGTGGGAGGGCTTCTAATGTCCTGGCCCCACTGCTGGACCTCCTGATGGCACTGGGATTTCTGGCCACTGTGTGACACAGAGTGTTGGACTGGATGGGCCTTTGGCCTGATCCAACATTGGCGTCTCTTATGTTCTTATGTCTGTCTTGGGTTCAGACCCAGGATAAAGCTGGGCGGTCTTGCTTGAGGTGACAGCATATCTTGCTTGAGGTGACAAAATATTTTGCTGGCCATGGGGAATAATACGTCTTCTGTTCCACTGAACAACGTATCCTTAGGTTTTGTTTCAGAAAGGGATGAGGTCTCAGGATTAAGCCAGCAAAACTGGGCTCACAGAATCTGAAAAGGAGAGATGAGTGATACTGTCTAGGTGTTCTGGGTGGGAGTTCCAGAGATCCGTACTGGGCCACACCTTTGTTCCAGTGGCTATCAGATGTTCATCCTTATTCTCGTTCCTGGAGATGCAGTTATTTTATAGCAGAGACTCAGAGAGTTAGCCATTCAGTTCCAATGACGCATGTAAAAATATCCTCATGGGAAGCTTGCATCAACCGGCGAAGATTAAACGGTTTTTGAAATGGATGAAAATCCAGGTACTCAACCATTAAACAATTGAGTACAGTGTGGAGAGGTATGGCAGGTTTAAGGATATCGCCTCCAAAAGAAAAATGGCATGCTATACCGAATTAGAGATAAGATTTTATGTGTTTTATGTTTGGGCTGTGCCCCTTGTAAGCCGCCCTGAGCTTGCGGGGAGGGCGGGGTAAAAATACTTAAATAAATAAAAATAAATAAAAAAGAAGAAAAAGAGAAGAGATTGGATATATACCCCGCCCTTCACTCAGAGTCTCAGAACGGCTTACAAACTCCATTCCCTTCCCCTCCTTACAACAGACACCCTATGAGGTAGGCGAGGCTGAGAGAGCTCTGACAGAAAGTGCTCTTTTCAAGAACAGCTCTGACAGAACTACGGCTTGGCCAAGGTCATCCAGCAGCTGTGAGTGGAGGAGTGGGGAATCAAACTCGGTTCTCCCAGATTAGAGTCCGCGCTCTTAACCACTACACCAAATTGGTTAAGATAAGAGGAAGGAAAGGGATTTCTCTGCCATTCAGATCAACTAATGTTTCCAAAAATTTAAAAAATGTCTTTTCTCTGGCCTTCAGCTCAACTTTTTTGATCTCCACATTTGATTACTGGGGGACAAGGAAGGTTAAGTTGTTTCCGCATCTTATTTTCTCACTCTAACCATGCGGTCCTCAGCAGAGTTACACCCTTCCAAGTCTACTGAAGTCAATCGGCTTTCAAGGGTGCAATGCTGAGCCTAACCAGATGCTACAAAATGTACCTGTTCACTATGGGGACTTGCAGCTATAGGCCCTGGTCACATGGAGGATTTGTCGCGCTAAAGGCATGAATGCTGGGCGGATTTTCGGGGCGCAATCACACCGCAACATCTGGGAAGCGTCGCGCACCCGTGGCCAACCTGTGGCATCCCACCGAAGATGTGCAGTAAAAAAGTACCGTAGAAAGTGCACTAGTATCCGGAATATGCGGAGCAGGGGCGGGCGTCTGATTGCGGGAGCACTAGTATCCCGTGGCATCTGGCGCCCGTCCACATCCCGTCGCAAACCGGAAGTTTTTCGTAAGCGCATGCACACAAACACGAAACAAAGCAGTGCTGCTCTGCAGAACTGCGCATGCGCACAAATGTGAAACGCTTGCTGCGCCGCTTCTTTGCCATGCTCCAGCATCGCCGTGTGATTGCCACCTAACAGCCTAAGTGCAGACACTCGGGGGACCGTGTGATCGGGCTACCGTGCTTTATTTTGCTCCGGGGCGAATAGCCACACCTCCCCCCCCTCCGTGTTATCTGGCCCACTGACCGGGGCCATACTGTAGTTACTAGTTCCTGGTGGCAACACATGAGTGAAAGCGCATAAGGGCCTGACTTGAATTGGGACCGCTGTGCTGGATGAAGGAGGGATTCCTGCCTTCTCCCCAGTGCTATTTTTGGCAGATGAAACAGCCTGGAGGGCGGGGGGGGGGCAGAGCGTTGTTTGCTCCATTGGGGAACTACACATGCAGGGAATGCTTGCGCATGCTGGCTCCCAGGGAGTAAATGACTCCCTCCCCACAGCCCCCATGCTTCTTCAGCAAGCAAAAACAGCAGGGGTGGGAAGGCAGGAATTCCTTCTTCTTCTGTCCAGCAGTCAGCTTCTCCTCATAAGTTGCTACCAGAAACTAGCAGTGGCCGTATAGCTGCAGCTCTTTGTGGAGAACTTGTCCTGTTGATAATGCCTAGTCAGGCTCTCTGTTTAGGATTGCCGTGTAAATCACTCCCGCCCACCAAGGCGGTTATTAGTCCACAAAAGAAAAATACAGGTAGCTACAGCAAGCTTTGGAGCATGGTGGCATTTTAGGTCTGGAAAGCTGTGTACAGAGGAAAGCACAGGGTTGCCAGCCTCCAGGTGGGGCCTGGGGATCTCCCGCTTTTACAACTGACCTCCGGCTGACAGAGATCAGCTCCCCAGGAGAAAATGGCTGCTTTGGAGGGTGGACTCTGTGGCATTGCATCATGCTGAAGCCCCTCCCCTGCCCAAACCCCGCCCTCTCCTGGATCCACCCCCAAAATCTCCAGGTATTTTCCAACCCAGACCTGGCGACCCTAGGGAAGCAATAACTTTCCCTTTAGCACTGTTGCTCTGATCAAATGCAGACACTACCACAACCTTTTGGAATCTCTAAGTTCAGAAGCAATCGGCCTCGACACCCAAATTGGGGGCAACAACAGGATGCAGCCTTGGTGCCACTGCTGTGCTTGCAGGCCTTCTGGGAGCATCTGGGATTGGGTTGCCAACCTCCTGGATATCTCTGGGAATCACAACTGATATCCCGTCCCCAAACCTCATCCTCCCTAGGCCTAGTGTAGTGGTTAAGTGCGCGGACTCTAATCTGGGAGAACCGGGTTTGATTCCCCCACTCCTCCACTTGCCCCTGCTGGATGACCTTGGGCAAGCCATAGTTCCGATAAGAGCTGTCCTTGAAAAAGAGCAGTTTCTGTCAGAGCGCTCTCAGCCCCACCTGCCTCACAGGGTGTCTGTTGTGGGGAGGGGAAGGGAAAGGAGATCGTAAGCCGCTCTGAGACACCTTTGGGTAGTGAAGGGCGGGGTATAAATCCAATCTCCTTCTTCTTCTTCCACTCCCAAAGTTCCAGGAATTTTCTACTCTGGAGCTGGCAACTCTAATCTGGTGTGAAACAGGACACTGGGTGCCTCGATCCAGCAAGGTGGTCATATATTCTTCTGCTGTGTCATCATGTCGCACATGTTTCCAAGTCACTAGGGGCTCTCAGAAGCCTTGCTAGGCCCCATCTGGCCCTGCAGTCTGGTGTCGTGGTGAAGTGCGCGGACTCTAATCTGGGAGAACCGTGTTTGATTCCCCACTCTTCCACTTGGATCTGCTGGATGACCTTGGGCAAGCCGTAGTTCTGTCCGAGCTGTCCTTGAATAAGAGCCGTTTCTATCAAGAGCTCTCTCAGCTGCACCTACCTCACAGGGTGTCTGTTGTCGGGAGGGGGAGGGAAAGGAGTTTGTAAACCGCTCTGAGACTCCTTTGGGTAGTGAAGGGCGGGATATAAATCCAATCTCTTCTCTCTTCTTCTTCTTCTTCACATTGGGGGTGCACCTGAATCCCAAGAGGCAAACTCGTTGCTTGGAATTCAGGTGCCTGCCCGCCCCCAAGCATTTAAAGGGTCCCTTTAAGTGCTTTTTGAGTAGCGGGGACCCTCCCTGCTTGGAGTGCAGGCCTGCGGCCGGCAGCTGCCCCCTCTCCCTTCCCTCCTGCAGGATTAAAAGGGTCCTCCAGCTGATCAGCTGGGCCACGTGCTCCTGCTGGGGAAAGGGCTTGGGGGCAGGGCTTTCCTCTGCTGGCCAACTGGCTGGCAGCGGACAGGAGCCCCCAAAATTGGGGGATCCCCCACCACCACCTGGGGACTGGCACCCCTATGCCTGAAGTGAGTGCCTTTCCTGGCCTAATGTTATGGCCAGATGTGACTGTAATGAACATATGGAATTTCTCATGACCGTGTGGACGAAGAACTGCCACTCTGTCAATCACATTTCTTACCATTCATAATACTAGAATAAAATAATACTACTTAGTATTTGCGTAGCCCTCTCAGGTGTCCAAGATGCTTTGTATGTATTATCTTTTTACAATCCTGACAACAGTTCTGCAGTGTAGGCATCTTGATCCCAGAACTGCAGGTATAAGGCTGGGAGGGAACGGGGCTTGCCTAAGGTCCCCAGCTTCTCTGTAAAGGCAAGATTCAAGCAAGATCAGTGTTTCAGCCACAATGCTACAGCACCTCCATCTACCCCACCCGTGTTCAGGTAGTTCGGTACAGAAGATTTTATAACAATACCCTGCTCTTTGGGTTTCTTTTTAAAGGTCTATGTGATAAACATAAAAATATAAGAAAAGCCCTGCTGGATCAGACCAATGGTCCATCCAGTCCAGCATCCTGCCTCACACAGTGGCCAACCAGTTCCTCTGCATAGCCAGCAACAGGGCAGAGAGGCTCAGGCCTTCGTAACGACATAAGAAGAGCCCTGCTGGATCAGACCAGTGAGGGTCCATCTAGCCCAGCATCCTGTCTCACACAGTGGCCAGCCAGTTCCTCTGGAGGGCCAGCAACAGGGAACAGAGGCCGAGGCCTTCCCCTGATGTTGCCTCCTGGCTCTGGGATTCAGAGGCTTAGTGCTTCTGAACGTGGAGGTTCCCCTCAGCCACCATGGCTAGTAGCCACTGATAGACATCCTCTATGAATCTGCTGTTAGATAGACACATAAATACAGTAGGCGGGCACAGAAACTGAACATTTGGGGGAAAGCATTTTAAGACTTACATGATTTGTTTAAGAATAGAGGTCAGAAGGCATGGGGCAGTTTTAGTACAACATAGTGTACTAAACATCTAGTGTCTAAATATGCATTTCATTTATTGGATTGTTTTAGTTGCTATCTTTGGGAAGGAAGGAAGGAAGGAAGGAAGGAAGGAAGGAAGGAAGGAAGGA
>NW_015170322.1:329934-331118 GCF_001447785.1 Gekko japonicus | reverse complement strand
GAAGGAAGGAAGGAAGGAAGGAAGGAAGGAAGGAAGGAAGGAAGGAAGGAAGGAAGGAAGGAAGGAAGGAAGTTTCATCTGATAACCAAACAGAAACTGCTTGGCAAGCCTGAGCAGGTCTCTGGAGAAGTACCATATATTCTCTTCTGAACAAATATATGTATATATAAATGAGCATCTGTGCAGCTTTTACATTAAAGAGAAGATCAAGGTAGCGAACAGTTTGCACATTTTGTGAGATACAAGAGACTTAATAATGATGAAGGAAACTACAATGCCCCCTTTAAAACAGCTAAGAGAAAGACATTCAGAAAGCAGAGGGTATTTTGTTCAATTACAATTGTCCCCCCCACAGGTAAGGAAAAACTCCTCCCCACCACCACCATGCTCATCGCATGATCTGCATCTGAACATCTCAGCAGGCATCCTGACAGGACACAGCTTGGGTTGCTCTGACACAGCCTGGGAACAAGAAAGGCAGGTGGCAGGAATATTACGTGCTGTACATTGGATGCGGGGGGGGGGGCGTACGGGAGATGTGTAGGAGGATAAGAGTAGGCGGCAGGGGAGGAAAAGTGTGGCGATTTGGCAATCTGCATGCACAAATGGAACCCTGATGCCTCCTGCTTCTGCGCATCAGACGAGGGCCCCAGGGAAGTTTTACAAGTCTCAAAGATGAGGTGGGTGGGTGGACTACAGCCCCGCTTTCAGGTGAGGTTCTCAGACCCCGGCAGTTGAAACCTGCCATCCTTCCTCCCCATCACAGAGCAGTATGGATGTACTGAGGCTACACCGGGGAGGTCTCTGGTCACTTGCCAAAACTGAGCACACGGCAAACAAAGGCATTCAATCCAACATCATGTGGGCCAACCTTACGTGCGTGCGGCTCATTTCGGATCCCACCACCTTGAGAGCACCAAGTTGGAACGAAAGAATATTTGCATCGAGAGGAACCTTCCCCTGAGATTAACCTCCGAATTTGCGATTTGCAATGCTCTGAGAGGGAGGAGGGGGATTCGGTTCCCGGGCTCAGGACCCCGCTTGGCCCTGAATGGGAACGGGCAGGTGGGGTGGCCCAGCAGTTCTCTGAATTGAGCACCTGGGCAGCAAACACCAGAGGAAGCTGGAGAGGGAGGAAGCGCTTCTATTTTTAACTGCCCCTTACCTCCTTGGGCAGAGCCCCC
>NW_015170322.1:324846-329392 GCF_001447785.1 Gekko japonicus | reverse complement strand
AGGGTGCCTGAACTCACCATGCCAGGTCCATTCCGGAGCCACTGCATCTCTTCCTCTGGAGCCTCTGCTGATTATTAAGGGGGGAAAGAGGGGGGGGAGACTCTGCCTGGAGAGGGCGGCGGCGGCGGGGGAAGCCCCCCTCCTCCCCACCCCTCTCAATTGGCCATCCCTGGCAGGGGCAGAGAGCCAACGGCGCCTGCCTCGGTGGGTCTACCTGGGGAGGTGGGTCTCTCTCCGGAAGCGCAAAGGGGACGGAGTCGTCGAGGGGAACAACGCAGCCACCCCCAAGGGGCCGCGGAAGGCTTCCTCTGCCCCCCTCCCCATGGGTCCCCCAAGGCGCAGAGTCAGCAGATCCCTTTGTCCTCAAGTTAGCCGCTGGGCTTTCTGCTGACTCTTAGGGATGGAGGGGGGGGGGCTGCTTTTCTGCACCTGGCTGCTTCCCCTCTTCCCTCCCCCCCCACTTGCCCCCTCCCTTATCAGAGTTTCTGCACAACCAGGGTTTTCAAAAAAGGGGAAAGGACAGCTTCCAGCCTCCCCTCCCCTCCCCTCCCCTTTAGAGTCAGCAGGTGACCTGGATTTTAAGGCAGGGGTTTCCCCCGCATCCTTTTCCCCCTTAAGCGACTCTGCACACGTATATGGGGACCCCCCCCCACACACACACACAATCTGGCATTCCAGGTATAGGACTCCAATTGGCCACCCATGTCACAAGACACAGTGCACACACTGCCGCCGAAGGAGCACACAGGAAGAAAGGAAACAGACTTCCACTGAGCATTTCACACGTTTAACTGTCAAGGCAGCATATCAAACACAAACTTCAGATTCAGGAACTTCTTGCATGTGAAATGGGAAAGACGCAGGGCCACAAACTTCTGGAGCAGCAAACAAACAAACAAACAAAAAAGGCCCGACAGTCACATGCTCACAAAACTTCTCTGGCACCCAGACGTTCCTGTTAATGTCGTCCCCACCCCCCACGGTCCCACCAAGAGTTGCCAACTCCAGCGTGGGAAATTCCTGAAGATTTAGGTGTGGAGCTGCAGAGAGGGGGATTTGAGGAGGGATTCCTATAGTACAGCATACAGTCTGCTCCCCAGAGCTGCCCATTTTCTCCAGGGGGACTGGTCTCTGCAGTCTGGCGGTCAGTTGGCAACCCTGGCCCCACCCCCATGTGGTCAGTCCCATGAGTCATAAATGGCCAAGTTTTGTTTAAATAAATTAAATAAATCGGTGGGATCACAGAGACGGGTTTCTAGCAGGCCAAGCAGCCCAGCAGGGCCATGGCATGGCAGGGCATCATACCAAGCTACAGATCTGCCTACACTGCACAGAGCTATGCTACGCACATTATTTCATGTGTCTCTTCCTGCCCATCAAATGCAAATTTCAGGCTCCTGCTGCAGCCTTGAGTCCCCAGAGGGATAAGGGCAGGCTAAACATGCCATAGAAAGATGGACAGACAGACAGACGGCTGGACGGACAGACAGACAGATGAAGAAGAAGAGAGGAAGAGATTAGATTTATACCCCGCCCTTCACTCAGTCTCAGAGCGGCTTACAAACTCCTTTCCCTTCCTCTCCCCACAACAGACACCCTGTGAGGTGGGTGGGGCTGAGAGAGCTCAGACAGAAACTGCTCTTTTTTTCAAGGACAGTTGTGCCAGAGCTTGTGACTGACCCAAGGTCACATCAGCAGGTGCAAGTGGAGGAGTGGAGAATCAAACCCGGTTCTCCCAGATTAGAGTCCGTGCACTTAACCACTACACCAAACTGGCTCTGCCTTGTAGCTGCACAGGGAAAGGAGGTGGGGGTCTGACTGTTCAACCACCACTCAGTTTTGCTGCCTGAAACTGGGCTCTCTGCCTCAGTACTCTTTTAAAGGGAAAGATGCATATTTTTCAAGAGCTCATTTTTCTCTCCTTCAAAACGTTAACAACAAACACATGGAGGGCTAGGGCGGTTCATGGGTTAACCTCCCCCCCCCAGTCCTTTTGCTGCAAAGACGTCATGCAAACTGAGGCTGCCCGAGCCTGCCATTTGTAGTTCATGCACAGAAGGAGACATGCAATGTCGGGCAGGCCAGCTTCACCCAGTTAGGGTTGCCAGCTCCGAGCTGGAAAATTCCTGGAGATGTGGGGCTGAGGCCTAGGGAGGGAGCTCAGCGGAGCCTGATGCTGTGGAGCCCACCCTCCAAAGCTGCCCCTTCCTCCAGGGGAACTGATCTCTGTAGTCTGGAGGACCAGCAGTGAGTTCGAGAGATCTCCGGGCCACACCCCCGAAGGCTGGCAACCCTATCATGTACCCTAGCACATACTACCCAGCATCCTCTGCAATGCACTCCAGAGAAGCAGCCATATTTGTGGCAGAAACAAAAAGGAATATTGGGATACCTTAATGACTGAACAGACATTCCAGCAGAAACTGAGACCACAATAAATCTGTTACGTCATTAAGGTGCCACAAGACTCCCTTTTGTTTCTGGATTCTGTGACAGATGACAATGCCGGATTCACACGTGCAGCTGAGTAGATTGGGTAGATGCTGCAACAAATGAACCCAGTTTAGATTGGGGGGAGGGAGCCGTTTTTGAATGCTCCCTCACACACAAAACTACAAACTGAAATCCAACACATCACTTGTTTTATATTATTTATACTAGTTTATTTACTTTACTTCTATCCCGCCTTTCTTTCCAATGGGGACCCAAAGTGACTGACACCGTTGTCCACTCCCCTGTTTTATCCTCAGAACGAACAACCCTGTGAGGTCGGCCAGGCTGAGAGAGTGTGACCGGCACAGGGTCACCCAGCAAGCTCCTGTGGCAGGGTGGCTCAAGTGGTTAAGACGCTGAACTGCAGGCTGTGGAAGTTCAGTAGTTCAGCAGTTCGAAACCCGAGTTGCTGCATGACGGAGTGAGCTCCTGTCTCTAGTTCCAGCTCCTGCCAACCTAGCAGTTCGAAAGCAAGAAATTGCAAGTAGATAAATAGGTACCACTTCAGTGGGAAGGGAACAGTGTTCCGTGCGCCTCGGTGTTTAGTCAAGCCAGCCACATGACCATGGAAATGTCTTCGGACAGCGCTGGCTCTTCGGCTTGGAAACATAGATGAGTACCGCACCCCTAGAGTCGGATTCGACTGGCTTTCGAGCAAGGGAACCTTTACCTCAGCTGCTCAAGCTGTCTTCTACTGGCCTGCTCAAGAAGTGTACCACCATCCCTGCCTGATAGCCTCCCTCTTTGGGACTGCTGTCAAGAGGGCTGAACTAGAACGGGGGTCCCCAGCCTTTTTGAGCCTATGAGCACTACTGGGATTCTGACACAGCACGGTGGCTGCAGCCACAAAATGGCTCCTGGGGGAGGCACAAAATGGCTGACACAGCTTACCTTCAGTCACACGGTCAAGATCCTTGGGCTGTGATGGCATCGGCTGCCAAAGCCATGTTTTAAACAATCTGCACGGCCAGTTAGAAGCCTTGCTGTGCAAAGGCCCCACCTGGCCCTGCAGTTTGGTGTCGTGGTTAAGTGCGTGGACTCGAATCTGAGAGAACTGGTTTTGATTCCCCACTTGCACCTGCTGGATGACCTTGGGCAAGCCATAGTTCTGTCAGAGCTGTCCCTGAAAGAGCAGTTCTCAGTCAGAGCTCTCTCAGCCCGGCCAGCCTCACAGGGTGTCTGTTGTGGGGAGGGGAAGGGAAAGGAGTTTGTCAGCCACTCTGAGACTCCGAGTGAAGAGTGGGGTATAAATCCAATCTTCTCCTCCTCCTCTTCTCCTTCTCCTCCTCCTCTTTCTAAAAAATACTTGGCTGGCACCGGAAAAGGTGTTGGTTGGAGTCATGCTGCCCATGAACACCACGCTGAAGGCCCCTGAGCTAGAAAGAGTCTCTGCTTCATTCTCTTTTCCGTGCATCTTCCTCAGCAAGAAATGGGAAATGGCCTCAGTGGCTCACTGCGACATCCCTCAGACACAGCAAAAGAACAGAAGAGCAGCCCTGCCAGATCAGACCAAAGGTCCACCTAATGCAGCACGCTGCTGCCAACGGTGCCCAGTGAGATGCCACAGGGAAACCCACAAGCAGGGCCCGCTGGCAGCAATTCCCCCCTGTGAATCTGGCCACCAGAGACATTCTAACCCTGAACCCAGAAGTCCCGTTCGGCCCTCATATATCGAAGTACAAATTCGTTCTTGCCCAGGAGTTCTCTTTCTGAATGTTGGAGGTCTTCCCAAGATAGACCCCAGCCTCCATATATCTGTCCAAGGCTGCGGTCACACGGAGCATTAGCCACGCTGCATAGACGGAAGATAGGCGGACTTTCCGGGCGCGATCTCACTGCAACATCTGGGGAGCGTAGAGCTCCCGTGGCTGACCCGTGACTGCCCTCCGAAGATGCGCAGTAAAAAACTAGCACCTCCGAGGTACTAGTTTCCGGGAACCGCGCGGCAAGAGCAGGCGCCTGATCACGTCCGAGCCGGACTCCTGTGGCATCTGGCACCTGCCGGGTTGTTCCCCCCCCCATGCCTCCAGAAGCGGCCAACAGCGCATGCGCA
>NW_015170322.1:304506-324623 GCF_001447785.1 Gekko japonicus | reverse complement strand
CTACCACGGGACCTCCACGGGATGTCTGCTCGTGCAACCGCGCGTTATTTTGCCCCGGGGCAAACAGCCACGCCCCCCCCCCCCCGCATTTTCCTGCCCCTGCCTTTTAACTCCACCTAAACCAGTTGCCACGAAGTGCATTCTACCCATCAAGGCTGGTCTTAATTGGAAGGGGGGAAAGTTTCTGTCAGGTTCCAGTTTACAATTAGGGCTGCCAGCCTCCAAGTGGGACCTGGGGACCCCCCAAAACTACACCTTCTCTCCAGATTACAGAGATCAGTTCCCTTGGAGAAAACGGATGCTTTGGGAGGCAGACTCTATGGTATTGTACCCCACTAAGGTCCTCCCCAGGCTCCACCCCCGAACCTCCAGGAGTTTCCCAAACTGGATCTGGCAACCCTGCCCCCCCCCATCCCCTGCCGGGAGCCAAGGGAGACCTAGCAACCCCATTTACAATGTCTGTGGCTTATTAGACATAGAACCCTGGAGGGCCCAGGCTAACTTGATCTCATCAGATCCCAGAAACTAAACAGGATTGGCCATGGTACCAAAGAAGTCCAGGGTTGCTACACAGAGGCAGGTAACAGCAAACCAGTGTTCCTCTTTTGCCTTGAAAACCACATGAAGGTATGACCAGTTCTAGTTCCAGCAAGATAACGCCACAGATAAAATGTTCAAGATGAATGAAGACAACAGCGTGGGAAGAGGAATTGACTGTGCTAGACTTACTGAGGGAAATATGATTATTAATTTGCTTTAACTGAAGGTGGGGAAAATAACTGTAAAATGAGATGCCACTCTTCTCTGAAATTTGTTTATAAGCGAAATAGCGATTCTCCTGTAATGCTCTCTGTATTGTCAGACTCGATGGTTTGTCAACATATTTGATGATGTGGACTGACCACTCTCAATGTCAAGAAAAGCAATTGTTACATTGTTAAGCTAATATTTTTATAAGCAATGTATAACCTCCAACTCTTGGGCTTT
Source organism: Gekko japonicus (assembly GCF_001447785.1). Lineage (NCBI taxonomy): Eukaryota > Metazoa > Chordata > Lepidosauria > Squamata > Gekkonidae > Gekko > Gekko japonicus. Next base: position 323,636 of record NW_015170322.1, on the reverse strand, counting down.
TAGTAGGTTGTCTTTTCTTTCTCCTATAGTATTAGATCCCTTCCCTAATTTCGTTGTAGTTATTAGAAAATGCAAATAAAAAAATCCCCTATGGGGGGCCAAAAAAAGAAAAGGAAAAGGAAACCACATGAAGGGCTGCCATAGGTTGGCTGCAACTTGATGGCATTATTCACTACCACCACACAGAAAGATGCTTACAGGTTTTAGAACCTTCTTCCTGCTCTCAGGATATTAGTGCCTATTGGTGGGTTTGGAATGGCAGTTATTTGAATGGTGCATCCTCTGTCTCTTCTGGCCACACTCTTGGTAGTGCAAAGAATCAGAATTCCTCGATCTTCCTTCCTTCCTTCCTTCCTTCCTTCCTTCCTTCCTTCCTTCCTTCCTTCCTTCCTATGCCAGTTCAAATTTATAATTGACTATGGCCCCAGTCACATGGGCTGGAAAATGCGGCGGGGGGGGGAGCATGACTGTTTACCCCAGAACAAAGTAACGCGCAGCAGCCCGATCAGACGTTCCGTCGAGGTCTCGTCTTTAGGCCGTTAAGTGCCGATCACACGACTAGTCTGCAGCGGGGCAAATAAGCGGCGCGGCGCGATCACACCGGCAATTGCGCTGTGCCGCTTGCGTGGCAAACGGGATTTTTTTTGTCTCACTGAAGTTTGCGCATGTGCATGATCATTTGTGCGCATCCTGTGGAGACTTTAAAAAAAACCGGTTTGCAACGGGACATAGGCGGGCGGCAGATGCCACAGGTTTCTAGCGGAAACGCGATCAGATGCCCGCCCTTGCCCCGCGTTTTCCGGAAACTAGTACATTGTATGTGGTTGTTTTTTACTCCGCATCTTCGGCAACAAGCCACAGGTTAGCCATGGGTGCACTACGCTTCCCAGATGTTGCGGTGTGATCACGCCCGGAAAATCCGCCTATCATCCATGTCTTCAGCGTGGCAACTTCTCCGTGTGAACTATGTCTCCCTTAGGTGTAAAAATCTGAAAGGAAATACCTCTGAACAGCCTGAAAGTTTACAAAGCCTGCCTATCAACAACTCTGGAACTGAAACTTCTGGCTTCATCACAGTTAAAAGTGTCCCATGCCTCAAGCAACTGGAAAAGGATCAGAAGTAATGGGATTAGTGACTACTCTTGCTGTTGATAAAATAATAGAGTCCACTGTCCAAGGAGGCCATTTTCTCCAGGTAAACTGATCTCTGTGGCCTGGAGATTGTTCATAATAGCGTGAGATCTCCCGGCACCACCTGGAGGTTGGCTACCTTAATTTGGGAGATGCGAAAGGTTTTTTTGGCATTTGACCCCAATAACTGCTTATTCCCATCCCCTTCCATGACATTTCCAGAGAGCCCCACGCAGCCTGCTCCTTATCGAGAAACCCGACTTCAGTAATGCATATTAGCAGTCACTCATGCCAATTTTTTTTAGCCAACACTGCCGGGAATATTTTAGTATCACAGCTTACTAATGAAGTGGGCCTATAACGTGGACATTTTCAGGAATCCCTGCCATTTTGGGCAGGGCTATAACAACTGCATTATACCAGGTTTTGTCTGAACAGGGCAAAATAAAGGAAAGACAGGAACAATACACTAAAGCACTACAGAAAAGAGATGAAAAGATAGATTCCTTCAAAGATGATTCTTTTGAAGGAGAACCTGCAATTTTAGACAATGAAGCAGCACTCAAAGCAATTGGGAGAAACAGATCACCAGGAGTAGATTGGATAGTAACAGAGCTCTTTCAAGCCACAGAAATGGATTCCATCAAAATCTTAGTAAGAATATGCCAACAACATGGGAACAAAACAACAGCCCACAGACCGGAAATGCTCAATTTTCATTCCAATTCTGAAAAAAGGAGACATCAAAGACTGCAGCAACTATTGGATAATTGCTCTAATTTCTCATCTGAGTAAAGTGATGCTCAAAATCTTACAACAAAGACTATTACTATGTATAGAATGAGACACGCCAGAAGTTCAAGATGCATTCAGAAAAGGAAGAGGCATTAGAGAGCATATTGCAAATTTACATTGTTTACTGGAGCATCGAAGTGAATTTTTTTGGGGGGGGATCAGCTTTTGTATCATAGATCACACCAACACTTTTGACTGTGTGGATCATGGAAAGTTATGGTTGGTTCTAAAAGAAATGGGTGTGCAATAGCATCTGATTGTTTTGATGCTCAGCCTGCACTCTGAGCAAGAGGCTACTGTTAGGATAGAATATGGAAAAATTGAATGGTTTCCAAATGGCAAAGAATGTAAAGATCTCAGACAAGAATGTAAAGATCTCAGACAAGAATGAGAGCCTGTTTGGTGAAGTGGTTAGGAGTGTGGACTCTAATCTGAGAGAACCAGGTTTGATTCCCCACTCTTCCATATGCAGCTGCTGGCATGACCTCGGGTCAGTTACAAGTTCATTCAGAGCTGTTCTCTCAGGAGAAGTTCTCAAAAGAGTTCTCTCTCCGCCCCACACAACGTGTCTCTTGTGGGGAGGGGAAGGGAAAGGAGATTGAAAGCCACACTGAGATGCCTTCGGTACCCCTATAAATCCAATCTTCTTCTTCTACAAATACAGAAAAGTTTGGAGGTACCATTATCATCATTATTTTTGTTATTTTGTTACCTCGTACATTGTCTATTTTATAAATTCATATTTTCCACCTTATATTATTATAGAAATAATTTGAATTATAATTAAAAGTATAGTTCGTATTATCTTCTTATTCGGTTATATGTCCATATGCTTTATTTATTGTAATCTTCCAACCATTTGTAGAATCTTGACCATGTATGGTGGTCATGTGATAAAGATAAAAAGTATTTGTCTGAATCATTTTTGTATTGAATATAATGCCAGCAAAGTGTAAAAAAGAAGACTTTAATCTTATTATACAATGACAACTGCAAGACTATTATATGCTAAATATTGGAGGAAAAATGAAGTGCTCTCTAAAGAAGGAATTATAAACAAAACACTTGAGATTGCAGAGATGGATAAACTAACTTCAATCTTGAGAGGACGAGATGAAGGAAGCTTCGAAATAAGTAAGTTCTAGATCAAACGAGGCCTGATCAAATGGTCACATTATGAAAAGACAAGAGTCACTGGAAAAGACAGTAATGGTAGGAAAAGTCAAAGGCAGTAGGAAAAGAGGAAGACGCAACAGGAGAGGGATTGACTTTATTGTTGTTGTTGTTGTTGTTTGATTTGTATCCCACCCTCCCTGCCAAGGCAGGCTCAGGGCAGCTTACATGAAATGTACTGAACGACTGAAACACAAAATTCAATAAAACCGCAACAAAATGATTATAAAACATAGCATAAGGCGCTAGTGCAAATTCGTCAGTCAAGGAAGCCACAAAGACCCTCAGTTTGCAAGACCTGAACAAGGCTATCAACAAGAGGATATTTTGGAGGACATTAATTCATAGGGTTGCCATAAGTCAAAGGCAACTTGATAGCACTTCACACACACACACACACACACACACACACACACACACACACACACGGTGCAGGTGAATGGGAACTGCCTATTTTTCTTCCACTTCCAGGGAAGCCACTAAATGCTGTAGCAAATTTCATTCTGGGTGCTTGGAAGTTGCCATCAAATGTGCAATGCGTAAGTTCTACCGATCTCAGTGTGTGTATGTGTGTGTGTGGGGGGGAACCTCTGAGTGCCTGCCTGAAAACAGCCCCGCCCTTTCAGCCATTCTTTCATACCTGTGCCTCCGTCTACTTTCTTTGCTGCTCCATCTGATTTACTTATGAGTTCCACACACACGCCTTCCCTCCTCAGGGAACTGTCAAGACAACTCCTGCTCAGCCCCACTTGATGAACTGCTTATCTTTCAAACCCTCCCTCCTCTCAGTAGTGACATTTCCCACTCCCCTGCTTGCTGTTATTAAACTCTGGAAACCTGTTATCAAGGAATGCAATTTGTTGCCAAGGCAGGGGCTTTGACAGGGAGAGTTTATAAGCAGCAGAGTATAAAGCAGAAAATGCTTCAGACACACTAACGCCTGTGGGGTTGCCAACTCCAGGTGGGGCAATCCCTGGGGATTAGGGGGTGGCGCCTGTGGAGAGTGTGGTCCGAGGAGGGGAAGGACCTCCGTGGGGTAGGGTGCTGTAGCGCCCACCCTCTAATGCTGCCGTTTCCTCTGGGTGAAGTGATCTCTGCAGTCTGTAGATCAGTTGCAATCCCAGGAGATGTCTGGGCTCCACCCGAGGTTGGCAACCTGAGCTGAATGTGGCCAGGAGGAGACTGGGGTATTAACAGATCCCAAGAACAAATGAGCCACGTAGGCCCTGCGGTGCTGGTGACACACTGAGCCAGTGGGGTGCAGTGATTAAAGGGCTGGACTACAATCTGGAAGAGCCAGGTTCGAATCCCCACGCAGGCTGTGGAGTCTCACTGGGTGACCTTGGGCCAATCACACTTTCTCAGCATAATCTACCTCACAGGGTTGTTGTGAGGACAAAGTGGATGAGAGGAGAACAATATAAGCTGCTTTGGGTCCACGCTAGGAGGGAAAGTGGGGTACAAATAAAATAAAATAAACGGAGGTCCTGTGCCTGAATTGGAGCGGTACGGGGGTAGGGATCCCACTCCTGGCCTTTGGTGGGGCACCATTGGTGCCAGTGCTGAGGGTCAGGAGCTCGGGAGTGCTCCTGGATGCTTCCTTAACAAGGGAGGCCCAGGTAGCAGCCGTTGCCAAGGCAGTCTTCTACCATCTTCAGCTGATTAGGCAGTTGGTTCCCTTCCTCGAACGCAATGATCTGGTTGCAGTGATCCATGCTATGGTCACCTCGAGGTTGGACTACTGCAATGCTCTCTACATGGGGCTGCCCTTGGTGCAACTCCCGAAGCCGCAGCTGGTGCAGAATGCGGTGCCCAGGCTGTTGATGGGTCTCCCTAGGTGGGAGCACATCCAGCCTGTGCTAAAGACATTGCACTGGCTGCCAATAGCATACCGGATTCGCTTCAAGGTGCTGGTTTTGACCTTTAAAGTCCTTTATGGTCAGGGACCGGCCTACCTGAGGGACCGCCTTTCCCTGCATGTTCCCCAGAGAGCACTACAATCAGGATCTCAAAACCGCCTGGCCCTCCCTGGTCCGAAGGCTGCAAGGTTGACATCGACAAGGACCAGGGCATTCTCTCTGCCAGCCCCGTTGTTGGGTGTTACAAGTCAAAACACTTCAGTATTTACAGGGTTAATGATCTTTGTTATGATCAACAGGAAGTCACATGTTTGTTTGTAACCAATCTGTTTAGACAATAGAATGCCCGGGAACTTTGGAGCTAACTTGCTAGTCTGATTGGAAACCAATGTGTCGAGTATTTAGCATATTGGCATCTTCATCCTCTCTTTGTTCTGACTGTGAAGAAGACGCCGGCCATTCCCGTTTTACCTTTTAGCTGTAAGGATGCAGCCATATTAAAGTAAAGGTAAAGGTTCCCTTGCTCGAAAGCCAGTCGAGTCCGACTCTAGGGTTGCGGTGCTCATCTCCGTTTCAAAGCCGAAGAGCCAGCGCTGTCCGAAGACGTTTCCATGGTCATGTGGCCGGCATGACTAAACACCAAGGCGCACGGAACGCTGTTACCTTCCCACCGAAGTGGTTCCTATTTATCTACTTGCAATTTCTTGCTTTCGAACTGCTAGGTTGGCAGGAGCTGGAACTAGAGACAGGAGCTCACCCCGTCTTGCGGCACCCGGGTCTCGAACTGCTGAACTACTGACCTTCCACAGCCTGCAGTTCAGCGTCTTAACCACTTGAGCCACCGCAGCCATATTAGCTCTTTGTTATTTTATATCCTGTGTACATTTTTCCCATGTTAGGTTTATAGTAAACTTTTATATTTTAATACACACCATGGACTCAGTCTCTTAATACTCTGTTGACTTATTTAAAAGAACCCCAACACCCGTCCTATTGGAATCAGCTCCCTAGTGAGATCAGGGCCCTGCGGGACCTCCCACAGTCCCGCAGGGCCATGGAAACGGAGCTTTTTAGGCAGGCATACCAACAGGAGCGGCACCTTACCAGCCGCGCACTGTGTGGACTCAGACTCGGCGTGGTGTGGCCTCGCGCAGTGGCACCGCTGAACGTGTCTCAAATTGCACTTTACTGCTTGTGTCACCATCGATATTAACTGCACTTGACTGTTTTGTAGCGCCACCGACTTGAATGGATGTACCTGTAATTTTATATGATGTATATTGTTTTATTCGTTTTATGGGAGCCGCCCTGAGCCCACCTTGGCGGGGAGGGCGGGGTAAAAGTCTAATCAATCAATCAATAATAAATAAAAGTAAATAGATAAACAAAATGAAATAAAATCGCAGGGTCAGTTCTGCTTGGCCCCAGGGGGTGCCACTGATAGTGACAGGTGTGAGCTGCACTCGGCTCACTTGTTCCACACCGCCAGTGGCCTTCCAGGGCTACAGCCCACCCCGGACTTTCCCAGCAGGTTAAAGGCCAGTGTTGCCTTGGTTTTGACCACAAAAAAGGACGTTTTCTTCATAATACAAACACCAAGAAGATATTCCCAGGAGATGAGGGAGCGTCCTTTCCAAGGCATTCCTTGAAAAGTGTGAGACTTCAGACTGGTAGCAGAGCCGCTTCCATCCCTCTTCTGCAGAATTTGAGATCCACCAGGAAGGGCCGTGGCTCAGTGGTAAAACACCAGCTTTGCATGCAAAAGGTCCCACCCAGGCTCAATCCCCGGCATCTTCGGTTAAAATGATGAGGTGATGTGAACCCTGGAGAGCGGCTGCCCGTCTGACTACTGAATACTGACTTTGGCCCAGACTTTGTTTGATCTCTGGTTTTATTGTGGCTGTCTGCATAGATTTATGGCTTTTTTATGGCCTTGGGGGGGGGGGTGACTCTGCAGTCAGTACGGTGTTGGCCAGGGGTAGTTGAATGTGGTTTTGAACTGCATCTTTTTCTGTTCCAGCGTGGGTTTGGTAAAACAACTGAGCAAATGCTAAATGCAGACTGGGCCTTTGATGGGGGGGGGGGAGGTCTGATTCAGTTTAAGGTGTTTCATGCAGGGGTCATTTCCTGTGGGAGGGCACAGGAGCGGAGCTCCAGCAGTAAGGAGCCCAGGGAGCGGGCACATGCAACAAGCCCCGCCCCCTGCTCCCAACAGCTCTCAATCGGGCCACGAGGAGCAAGAAGCAGCCAGGTAAGTTGCAGAGTCCCCCCCCATCCCACCTTCAGGTACAAGCTCTCCCTCCTCTGTGAGGGCAGATCTGCGCGTCCCCCCCCCATAGCTAGCAATCCAAAACACTCCAGCGGAGCCTGAGCAGTGGGTGTTGTCTTCTGACACACTTCCGGTGATGTCAGGGTGTGTGGCATATGCAAATAAGTTATGCTAATAACTTATGCTAATGAGCTCTGGCACCTCTTTTTCTACTAAATGACCCCTGGTTTCATGTATGTGCTCCAGACCTGAAACTGCCTGTCTGCTTGAACAAATTTAGAGTCCAGTTGGGCACCTTTAAGACCAACAAAAGTTTATCCAAGGTATGAGTTTTCGTGTGTGAGGCACACTTTTTCAAATACATTGGAACGGTAGATGCGGGTCTAAATTTATAGACAGGGATTGAAAAGCAAATTAATATGTAACATGATGGTGTTTAAAATGCAAAGTGAAAAACTAAATAACAAGTTAAGGTTATAAGGCCAACAGTTGTAAAGCAATAAATATGTCAAAACAGCAGATGAATGTCTAAAGGTGTTTTTTCTAATTGTGGGAAGTAACAGAATCTTAATTATCTGTTCTCAGGTGAAGAGAGCACTTAACATTATATTTTGAAATATACTTGAAACAGTATATTCGAGATATACTGAAACAGTATGAAAGTTATAGCAATCATACAGTCACCTAAGTCATATTAGAAATAATTTTGCTCTTGTTTTATATGATAATGTTGCAGCGTTTTAACTGTTTTAATTTACTGTTATTTATATTATGTTTATATAGGTTTTAATTGTATTTTAATTAAATGTTGTGTAAGCCACCCTAAGCCCGCCTTTGCAGGGAGGGCGGGATATAAATTGAATCATTCAATCTATCAATAAATATTTTGAGCTGGATGTAATGTTATCAGCAGACATCCAGTATTCTAATATACTATTCTGAAAAAAATACACTAAAACACAGAGGATTTATAGACCTTCTTGTTGAGAATACATATGTGAGGACTGAATGAGTTTAGCATATGTAATGGGATAAAAATCCAATATCCTTGTTGAATCCTGGGGAGGTTTTTGTTCCAAGTGTTGTAATAACGTGTAATTCAGCAATTTCCTTTTCCATTCTGTTCCTGAAGTTTCTTTGTAATAGAACAATTACTTTGAGGTCATCCACTGAATGTCCTCTACATAGGACAAACAAGCCCTGTGTGTCAGGGTCTTTAGGCAGGTCACACCATACAGGGCTTCAGAAGAAGATAACTGCTTTATTAGTGACTAGAAATAAGGCCCGTTGTGGAAATAAATACAACGGGATCTAGAAAGGGGCTCTGGGAGAGTGCTCTGGCTTTGGGCAAACAGTGTCAATTTGCTGTGGCGACCTCAGCAGTGTATAATGACAGAGTCCACTGTTTTCTCCAGAGGGACTGATCTGTGCTACCTGAAGAGCAGTTGTAATTTTGAGTGATCTCTAGCCCTCACCTGGAGAGTGGTAACAATTGTTACCCAGGCTCCACCCCTCAAATCTCCAGGAATTTCCATACCTAAAGCTGGCAACTTTATCTCCTCCCCTCTCAGCAGCCTCTTTCTAGGCAAAATTCTGCCTTTCTCATTAGCGGGGAGCAAAGCAGCTTACCTCATTCTCTTTGGCTTTGCGATCTGTACAGCAACGCTGTAAGGTAGGTTAGGCAGAAAGTCTGTGGCTGGTCCGAAATCCCCCAGGCAGCTTCCATAGGGATGCTCCAGCTGAACAGGAGCAAGCAGCCAGGTCTAGTGATGCAATGCCAGTCTGGAGGCATGAAGTCACCCTGAGAGTGCTTGCAGGCCTAGGGTTGCCATTGCCAACAAAGACAAATTGATGCAAAGGAGGATGGAAAAGTCTCCATATCTCTATTTTGCCTTAAATTGGTTTTGATGCCAGCAGAGTGAGAAAATACCAGAGGCTCTGGGTGGGTGCCCCATGGTAAATGCACCAAACAATTCCTAAAGATTTTCCAAAACACGACTCTGTCGATAAATCATTTTCTGTCCTTTCCAGGCAACCATCAGCCTACCTTTATCTGCCTGTCTGTCTTCAGGTTTACATCCCCCCCCCCAGCCTCTACCTAGGGAAAGGGCAGTCTTTCCCTGCAGTGGGAACCAAAGCAGCTGACATCATTATCCTCACCCCCGTATGATCCGCACAACTACCCTATGAGGTATGTTAAGGTTGAAAGTGTGTGAATGGTCCATAATCCCCCAGGCAGCTTTTAAAACATGAACCTGGGACCTGCACACCATCCTCTGAAGCGCTCTCTGTGGCAGTAATGGGGTGACTGCTGGCACCTTTTCCTATCTTTTTTTGCCTTGTGATATTCTGCTTGTGGTGTGATCTGTCTTCTTTGTGATGTGGAATGATTGTGTTATTGGGTTTGTTTCTTTTGAAGGGGAAGTGATGTGTTGTGAGTGAGGACATATTTTACCTCAGAATACAGTAGGTTCCATATGCAACTGACAATTCCAACTGCCTTGGGGGGGGGGGGGTTTGAGGTGTGGAATGGAGGGAAGTCCAATCAGCTTTCATATGCAAAAGACCTTGGTCTTCCGAAGTCACAAACATTCTGAGGCTGAATTACCCGAATTTGCACTATGGTCGGTTAGATATCTGAAATGAATACAACAAATGCTTTGTGAATGGAGAGCCAACTCAGAATGTTTGTGACTTCGGAAGAGTACTTCTTTATGAATCTGTGATGTAGGAAGAAGTCTCCACGAAACGAAACTTCTACTCCGGAGATTTTCGTCCATCTGCCAGATACAATGTTAAAGAAATAATGTTACTGTATTTTTGCAATTTTGTACTCATTTAGGATAAGTTATCATTATTATTATAACTGTTACTCGCACTATTGCAGTAGTTTTGTTCATTTTGTTTTAACCATACGGCTACCCCTTATTCCATTTGTAACCAAACTCATACCCAGCACAGTTCTTTCAAACCTGGTGAGAAACAAACACCAGACTGCAATCTTCCTCCTCCTGTGCTTTGTACCAGCTTCTGAGCCCCAGACAGCATAATGCAGTAATCTATGCTGAATGTGATCAGAGCACGGATAACTGTGGCTAAATATGGTCTTTAACGTGGAGGAAACTTGAACACCCGAATCTCTCCTATATCACACCAGACCTTTTGTCCACCAAGGTCAGTGACGTCTCTTCTGAGTAACAGGACTTCTCTGGGGTCTCAGGCCACTTCACCTGGTAACCTGATCCCATTCACTGAAGATGCTTGGGGTGTTGAACGTGGGTCCCAAGACAGAGTTTCCTATGCGTGAAACGATCCTGCACACAATTCAACCTTCGATTTGCACTCAAGGTGATGCATGGAAGCCACGCACACACACACACAAGAGCCAGGGTTGAAGGACAGTGGGGGCGGCGAGATCTACATGATCAGCCCTACCCTGGTAGGTGCAGCATTCAAATATGCTGCTATGGCTGCGTGGGAGAGTATTATGAGAAGGTCCCCCATGCACACGGCGTGGGCACGTGCGAAGAGAGCCTCTTTCTGCCCTGTCATTCTTCATCATGCGCACGGCAACTCTCTGATGCCAAAGAGAGACAGCCCGGGTTTAAGAAGATCTGCTGTCACGTCTCCCCAGAGCCAGAGTCCTTGATGACTTTCTGCAGTTACACCTTTGCGATTCCGTTTCATTTCAGGGGGATTAGAAGTGACTAAGACGAGCAGCGTTATTCACTGCCAAATTGCTAATGTTCTCGCAAGTTTCCAGATTCCTGCCATGCCCTTTCTGCTCACCTCCGTCAACAGCATTATTTGCATTTCTACTCATGCTAACAAAAGGGACTGCCAATCATCCCAGATTAACTTCTTACAGGAAAAAGCCATTAAAAAATTTATTAGCATAAACTCCACAATATTTTCTGCAGGCATACTGCGTGCATGGCTTTTAAAATAATCAAGCTGGGCAAAGGGCTCGGGGGGGGGGGGATGAGACACAAGTTTCTCTGAAATGGTCCACTTCGGGTCAGCAGAATGCCCCCCGCCTGCTAACAGAACTGTGTAATTCATGCAAATGACTCTGGTTCAAAAATGGGCGCTTAAGCAATGCAAATCTCAACAATAAACATTTACTCCCCACTTGAACACCCTGAAAACACACAACCCAAGTTGGCTTTTGGCACTAAATGATGCATATTTCTATATTTTTTTACACTCGCTCAATGTGCATAAATGGTTACTGTTACAAAATATTTGTTCCCCCCCCCCAAAGACAAACAGGACAATACAGGATCAGAATCCACACCTTATACCCCAGCTAGTGCGATATGAAGCCCCGTCTGATGCAGCTTTGTACATGTAGTTGAGCCCACACAATAAAGAAGACTTGCATCTACTTGTGGACAAGGCTGCTGCCAAACGGTGTAATCCCACTTCTGTAGAAGTCAACAGCTTGATCTCCTACTATCCTAGTTTACCAGAGACAGCCCATATTTCCTAGTCCCTGGCACTGTCCCCATTTTGCCTTTTGAGGTGAAGTAACTGGGCCCAAGGGAACTTACTCCAAAGTAAGGCTGCATAATAAGACTGCAGCCCTGATTAACACAGGAGGCCTGGTACCTACTCTCCTAGCATCTAGGGGTCAGGATCCAATGTTTCTCTTCACCCTGTCTCTTGAGTAGGAACCCCCCACCTCCCCATTGTATCGATCTGCCCTGTTTTACTGTTCCCCGTGACTTTTCAGTCTCCCGGAATTATTAGTGATCTCCAGACCCCCAGAGATCATTCCCCTGGAGAAATGGCAGCTTTGGAGAGTGGAATCTATGGCAAGGTCCCCCCAAGGTTCCCCTCGTTCCCGAATGCCAACCTCCCTAGGCTCCACCCTCAAATCTCCAGTAATCTCCCTGCCTGGAGTTGGCATCCCTATCTTATGGTCTGCTTTTACTGTTGATCATTGGTTTATGTTGTTGTTTTTCTTGACTACTGCCTTTAATTTTTATTTTTTTAATGTACATACTGGGATGGAACAAAGTTTGAGTCCAGAGGCACCTTTAAGACCGACAAAGCTTATAGCCAGAATTCAACTTTGTTGGTAATCAAGGTGCCACCGGACCCAAAATTTGTTCTGCTGCTTCAGACCAACACGGCTCCCCCGCCTGAGTCTATACTGGGATGTGAGAACCAGGTGAGCCACCCTGGAAAAACGGTGAAGTGGTAAAGATGTGAGAGGCGGGCCTCTGATCTGCCTGCCTTTGCCTTGAGCTGCACTCCTGGGTAGAGATGTGAAGGCCCGGAAAAAAAACGGAAAAATTCAGAAAAAAACCGTTTTTTCCCCATTTTTTTCCTGACGCCTTTTTGGTTTTTTTCCGAAAAATTGGAAACATTGAAAAAAGAAAAGAAAAGAAAAATTGATTATGGAACATTTTATTTTAACATGATGAATAAAATATTTTAAGACAAGGTGTTCAAATATTTTCCAAATCATTTCTTATACACACACACACACGCACACACACACGGTATCAGATTGATCTAATTTCTGTGCACTGAGGACAATTAAGTCCTAGGTTACAAACTGAACTCTCAAATGCAAGAACAAGATGCATTTCTTCCTTTAGGAGGTGCGATTGTCAGAAGAAAATAAAAAAGTTTCAGTTTTGTTTTTGCATGTGGATGGGTATTCTGTTTGTAATAATTGTTTAGATACACTATATTTTTAATATGCTAGTTGTGATAATTTCATGCCAAGTAAAAATGTCCATAGTCATATTTTATGTTCCTAAAGTAATAGAATGACTTTCAATCTAGAAAAGACAAAAGAAATGCTAATGTAGCATTTTTTTCAATTTTTCCGAAAATTTCAGTTTTCCCCCGGAAAAAAACGGAAAAAACCCGGGTTTTTTTCCGAGCTTCAAAATTTCCGGAAATTTTACATCTCTACTCCTGGGGCCTGTCTCTGTGCCACCATTCTAGGACAGACAACTTCCGGGACATCCCAGATAAATTGGGGCTTGTCTCTAGTACAAAGAATGAGCCAGGAAGAAAACAGCGCTATTCGGGAGGAAGAATGGCAAGAAGCCCTGCTGTGCCGGAAAAGAGCTGGAATGCACATTCAGGAGCAAGGAAACACACGTATGGCAGAAGCCTTTGTTTTGCCCTCCCTAAAGAAACAGCCTCTCCGATTCACAGCCTCTAATTAACGTACATCTCGTTCGTAAGTTTGCAGGGAACTGCAGCGGAACAAGGCAAGGGGAGCTGGACAGGGAACAACCCAGAGGTGTGACAGGAGAGGCCCCGGAAGTTAAGAGTGCTAATAATACGCCAGAATGTGTTTATTAGGAGTCGCCCTCTTCATCACGGAACAGAGGCCGGGAAGCTCAGAAAGAGGCCTTTGACCCAGTGTCACACCACTGTCAAAACGCCTGGCTCTCCTTCACTCAGAACCAGACTCAGCGGCATCTGCCCTCGGTAGGGTGTGATTTTTTCTTTTGCCATCTGCGCAAGTCTCGAGTCTGAACAGCAGCAAATTGGCATAAAAAGCACCAAAACAAATAACAGGTGGTATGAGAACAGAGTCTGAGTCCAGAGGCACCTTTAAGGCCCACAAAGTTTATCTCTGCACATGGACGCTCATACCCAGAATAGAACTCTGTTGGTCTGCAAGGTGCCCCTAGATTCAAACGCTGTTCGGCTGCTTCAGACCAACATGGCTTCCCACCTGAATATCGCCATGGGCAGGGGTCATTTCCTGCAGGAGCGCACAGTAAAGAGCCCAGGGGGCGGGCACATGCAACAAGCCCCGCCCCCTGCTCCCAGCAGCCCTCAGTCAGAGCAAGGAGCAGCCAGGGAAGTTGCAGAGCTCCCCCTGGCTCCCTGGTCCAAAACAGTCCAGTGGCACCTTTAAGACCAAATTTTATTCAGGTACAAGCTCTCCCTCCTCTGCGAGGACAGATCTGCACGTTCCCCCCCCCCCAATAGCTAGCAATCCAAAACAGTCCAGTGGAGCCTGAGCGGTGGGTGTTGCCTTCTGACACACTTCCAGTGATGTCAGGGGGTGTGGCATGTGCAAATGAGTTATGCTAATGAGTTATGCTAATAAGCTCCTGCACCTCTTTTTCTACGAAATGGCCCCTGGCCATGGGTGATACGGTTTAGTTTGTCTCAGAGCCCTAGCAGCATTCGCTATGTGAGGCTCCAAACCTAGAACATATTTTATTTATGTATTTAATTAAGTTATACTCCCTTTTCGCCCCAAGAGGGACCCAACATGGCTTACATGATTCTCCTGGCCTCCATTTTACCCTCACAACAACCCTGTGAGCAATGTTCCCTCTAAGCTGTGAAGTCCTGTGAGCAAAAATTCTACTTTGTGAGCTACTGGCAATACAGTTGTGAGCAAGTAATTTGGCTGCTGCATAAACTAGTTTGCTCTGGAGCCATCTCTCCTGAGCTAAGATAAAAATGTGTGAGCCGGAGGATAAAAAACAGTGAGCTAGCTCACACTAACTCAGCTTAGAGGGAACAGTGCCTGTGAGGTAGGTAGGCTGAGAGAGTGTGACTGGCCTGAGGTCACTCGGCGAGCTTCCATGGTACAAGTGGGGATCCAAGCCTGGGACTTCCAGACCCTAGTCCGAAACCCTTAACCACCAATGTTCCCTCTAAGCTGTGGAGTCTTTTGAGCAAAAATTCTAATTCGTGAGCTATTGGCATTAAAATTGTGAGTGAACGATTTGGCTACTGCATAAATTAGATTGCTCTGGAGCCATCCTTCCTGAGCGAAGACAAAAAATCTGTGAGCTGGAGGCTAAAAAACTGTGAGCTCGCTCACACTAACTCAGCTTAGAGGGAACACTGTTAACCACTACAGCCACTCTGGATCTCTCATCACAAAACAAGAGGCGATGGAAGGGCCTCTGTGCAGGCGCAGGCTGCACTTTACCACTGCTAAGGAGAGTCTCTGCACACCAGGAACCGAGGGCCAAATTACCTGTGACTCTGGAGACTGACACAATCAGATCCACCGACACAGCACAGCCACGGAGAGACCCGACAGAGACAGGAACCACAGCCGAAGAAAAGAGGGGGTTTAACTCTTCTCTCAGCGCTCACTTCTCTGAACTCCTTTAAGCCCCGGTGGTGGAAAAAAGACAGGCTTCGCCCGTAGAGAGCAGGAGGCGGTGGCTCTAGGGAGGTGCGCGCGCCAGTGTCCTGCCTTCAAGAAATGCAGGGTCTGAGAGGTGCCTCTGAGGCATGAGGTTAAATAGCTTCAGTGGAAAAGCAGCCAGTTATAGGAGGCCATTCACAATGTAAATGATCAGAAAGGGATCTACTTAGAAGAAAAGCATCGAAGGGAGGGTGGAAAGTACACAGGCTCTTGCGGGTGGATTTCAGAGAAGATTCTGTGCTTAAAAAACATACTTACTGGCTGAAACCAGGCGGCTACGCGGGGAGTAACTACCTGTAGTTTCATTTAGTCTTCTTTTGAATGCTTTTATGCCTTGCCTTTTGCCTCAATGGGAACCCACAGCAACTTGCATTGTTCTCCTTGCCTCAGGATTTGTGGCTTGTGGGGTAAAAAAAATTCTGGTGGGCCTGAAGCTCTCAGTGCAGAAAGAAAAGCCATTTAGCCAATGGAAAGCTGTTACCAGGAGAGATCTCTAAATTGCAAGCTATCAACTACTTTAGATGACAGTTCTCAGCTGCTGCAAGTTAATCACTTCTGCCAGTCCAAGCAACAATTCCGATAACAAGCCAGCAGGTGGGGGGGGATGACTTCTTTAGTCAAAAAAGTTAACACTTGGGCAGAAAAACTCTGTTAAAGGAGACCAGTTTCTTGACACAGAGTTAGAAGGCATCCTAGAGGTCACCTACTCCAACCCCCTTGCTCAGTGTGGGAATTAGTCAGCTACAGCACCCCACTCTGCTTAAAGGAGCACACACCTTTAAAAACGTTTTAAATGACTGAAAAAAGCATTTGCAGGAGAAATTCTTGTGTGGCTCTGCCTGCCTCTACTCCATTTTATCCTCACAACAACCCTGTGGGGTAGGGTAGTCTAAGAGAGTGTGACGGGCCAAGGTCACCCAGTGAGCTTTCCAGGCAGGATGGGGATCGGGACCTGGGTTTCCCACGTTGGAATCTGACACTGTAGCCACTACACTACGCTGGCTCTAATGATGCCTGCAACCTGCCCCTCTTCCTTTACCTGCCTTGCTCCATCTTCCCTTCCTTAGTTCATGCTTGGACGTTGGTCCTTCTAAGCATCAACAGAGATTGGCTTCAAACCACTGCAGTGGACAGGCAGGGGGGTGCAGTGGGTAGAAAACTGGACTGGGCAGCCCTGGGACGGGACGGCATCACTGCTCCTCCAAGATGCTCACAGGGTGACCACGGGCCAGTCACTCCAACCAGCTTTACAGGGTGAGGATAAAATAGGTTGCTCCCACACACACACACACACATGCCTGCCTGAGCTGCCTGAGAAGGTGGTTGGCCCGCATGGTAGATAAAATGTGTGATCTGCGGCAGAATGAGCTAAAATAGTTCATTCTTTCTTTAAGATCTTCAGAAAGGAACTTTCCTCCACAAAGGAACTCAAGGCAGCTCCTTTATCATCATCACCCACACAAGCACCAGAACTCTGAGCAGTAGGTAAACAAGACACTGCGGAGAGACTGGAGCCGCTGAGTGCTCCAAATGCCCTCGTCCCCACCTCCCCTGCTGCATTTCTGCTACTGAGTATACACAGAAGGCAGAGCATCCCCAGTTCTCAGATCTTTTGCACCACCTGATCAGTGTTCCCTGTAAGTTGAGTTAGCCACAGTTTTTTAGCCTCCGGCTCACAGGCTTTTATCTCAGCTCAGGAAGGAGGGCTCCAAAGCAAACTAATTTATGCAGGAGCCAAATCCCTCGCTCCCAACTCTCATGCCCGTCGTTCACACCTGACTCTTTTAAACTGGGGATGCCGGGGACTGAACCTGGGATCCTCTCCACACCAAGCAGCTGCTCTGCCGCTGAGCCACGGCCCCGCCCAGTGACCACGGCTGCCCTTGTCTTGAAAGGCCCCTTGCGTCCCATTCTCCTCATCCTCATGAGGGCTAGGGTGCTGCTGTGGTTAGAGTCTTC
This sequence comes from Gekko japonicus, assembly GCF_001447785.1. NCBI lineage: Eukaryota > Metazoa > Chordata > Lepidosauria > Squamata > Gekkonidae > Gekko > Gekko japonicus. The sequence goes on along the minus strand of NW_015170322.1, from coordinate 306,295 downwards.
AACTAGCATCTGGGAGACTCAGATTCTAATCTCCACACTGCCTTGGAAGCCCACTGGGTGGCTGTGGGCCAGTCACACGCTCTCAGCCTAACCCACCCTGCAGGGTTGTAGTGAGGATAAAAGGGAGGAGAGGGAAACGACGTGAGCCACTTTGGGTCCCCAAGCAGAGTGTAAAAGGAGTAAACCAGCCAACCAATCAAAACAAAGACAACTCAGCTGTCAAGGTTCTCCTCTCCATCCTGTGCCCGGGGTTTGGGGCACCACTGACTGCCGAGCTGGCACTGCCTCACCCTCCATTTCGTAACGAGTCCACCATTGTTATTCCCGTGGGGGGGGGGCTACTTTTTGGACAATTCTGGAAAGAGCTCTGGAAAGAGCCTACCTCACAGGGTGTCTGTTGTGGGGAGGGGAAGGAGTTTGTAAACCGCTCTGAGACTCTAAGCGAAGGGCGGGGTATAAATCCAATCTCCTCCTCTTCTTCTTCTCCTCTTCCTTTTCCTCCTCCACCCAGATCCAAGGAGGGTGCAGAGCAAGCAAGGGGGGGATCTCTTGCATATTCCTTAAGTGTGACTAAAAGAAGAAAGAAAAAAGCTGAGCTCTTAGGACAGTGGCCATCTTCCCCCAGAACGCCATCCAAGACTTTCTCTTGAGCCTTTAAGCGAAGGCAAAGCTCCGGGCCCTGAGCTGCGAAGGCAATGGCGAGCGAAGGCGCCTGGGACAAGACGGCAGCCCAGTCAGTCTCTGCCATAGAGCGACACCCTCACCATAATCCCCACTATACTGAGTCACCTGCGACTTACAATATGTTTACAGGATCACGGTGAGAAACTGGTGCACTGTGGGAATTAAGGGCATAAGCTGTGCGGCCAGATGTCTCGGACTGAACTCTCAGTATGTGGCATCGGTCAAGCCATTTCCCACCCATCATCCACCCCCCAACCCACTCCGTCTGCAATATGGAAACACTGAGAGCTCTACTGTAATAGTTCTACCTTACAGGGTTGCTGTAAAGACTCCAGAGACAATGCGTTTCAGGCACTTGTGGAAAGTCTTATTTAAGCATGCGACGTGGGGCACGTATTCAGGTATGAGGGCCATTCTCTGTGACCCACAGTGTGGTGGTAGTGGAAAGGGCCATCAAGTGCCGGCCAACTTACGGCGACCACACAGGTTTTTAAAGGCAAAAGACAGTCAGAGGAGGTTTGCCCTTCCCTGCCTCTGCGCGGCAACCCTGGACTTCCTTGGCGGCCTCCTTTCCAAGTGCTGACCCCGCTTAGCTTCTGAGGTCTGACAAGACCAGGCTGGCCTGGGCCACCCAGGTCAGGGTGTGACACAGACACAGCCTCAAGTCCAAGGCAGGCCACAGGGAAGACGCTGAGTTGCTTATCCTGGCTGTTTCCGTACAAAATCCCCACTCTGGCAACGCTTCTCCCTTGTGCAAACTGAATGGATCCATTCTTTAGTTTCACACCATTTTCTATATCATTGTATAAGCTTCTCCTTAAAATGCGACCATTTTTCAACATTCTTTGTGTACCAACAGATCAGTATTCTATTTTGTATTAGAAGCAGGGGTCATTTCCTGCAGGAGCGCACAGGAGCGCAGCTCCAGCAGGAAGGAGCCCAGAGGGCAGGCACATGCAACAAGCCCCGCCACCTGCTTCCAGCAGCCCTCAGTCAGGCCACGAGGAGCAAGAAGCAGCCAGGTAAGTTGCAGAGCCCCCCCCCCCAGGTCGCCTTCAGGTACAAGCTCTCCCTCCTCTGTAAGGGCAGATCTGCATGACCCCCC
>NW_015170322.1:294377-304385 GCF_001447785.1 Gekko japonicus | reverse complement strand
CCCAATAGCTAGCAATCCAAAAAAGTCCAGTGGAGCCTGAGCGGTGAGTGTTTCCTTCTGACACACTTCCGGTGATGTCAGGGGGTGTGGCCTATGCAAATAAGTTGTGCTAATGAGTTATGCTAATGAGCTCCTGCACCTCTTTTTCTACGAAATTACTCCTGATTTTCTACGAAATTACTCCTGATTTGTCTACATTGTATGTATGAATATCATTACCAGGTCTCTCATTGTGCCAGCAGGGGGATTGGGGGGGCATTCTGGGATGCCCCTGATTAGATGACGTCCCCCAGAAGTGACATCATCATGCCGGGGACGTCGCGTGGCAGCGCTCTGGTCTGAGGGCAAAAACTCTATGGTAAAACCAGCTTCTAACCACAGGGTTTAAAACCAGCTTCCAACCATAGAGTTCTGCCCTCAAACCACAGCATTGCCGTGCAACGTCCCCAGAGTGATGACATCACTTCTGGGGGACGTCATTGCATTGGGGATGTCGCTGTTTGGGGGCAGGGTTCCCCCCACCGGCCAGCTGACTGGCAGTGGGCAGAAGCCCTGAAAACCAGGGGAACCCCCACCAGGACTTGGGGACTGACAACCCTATTTCGACTGCATATGAAAACGGCACAACCCTGCCTCCGTGATACAAACGACTCTGCCACAGCAACCACAATAAGCAGGCAACTATACAAATGATGGAGTGAGCTCCCGTCTCTAGTTCTAGCTCCTGCCAACCTAGCAGTTCGAAAGCAAGAAATTGCAAGTAGATAAATAGGGACCACTTCGGTGGGAAGGTAACAGCGTTCCGTGCGCCTTGGTGTTTAGTCATGCCGGCCACATGACCACGGAAACGTCTTTGGACAGCGCTGGCTCTTCGGCTTTGAAACGGAGATGAGCACCGCAACCCTAGAGTCGGACTCGACTGGCTTTCGAGCAAGGGAACCTTTACCTTTACCTTTTTATACAAATGACTATAAAAAGAAACAAAAAAGGGAAACATCTGTCCCTCGCTGACAAGCAGATCCCCCCCCTTCCTAACAGCTGGCAGGGAGAAGAGGCGCATTTATTCTTCCATACATATTCAGGGCTGTGTGTCCTCTTTTCTTCAAGAAACGGGAATTTTCCAGCCAGGCGAGCCACGGCCGGAGCCCAGCATCAGTTATGCATACAAAGCCAATTTGCAAGTCAAGTCGTGGCCCAAATTAGCATCCTCTCTTCTTTTCCACATACATCATTCCTTAATATTTTCCCTGCTCTGCATCATAGCTCTGTCGTTGTTCCTTGGGGGTTTTGCCCCAGTCACCGGGAGGGGCAAGTGGCTACAGTGGCCGCAAAGCCCGGCTGTCGGCTGGCCCTCCAAGCTTTCAACCAGAATGGCTTTCCTGAACATCTCTGTAGCCGCATGAGCTAAATGAAGATCTTTGTAGAGTCAGGGCTAGAAACTTGCTCTTTGCAGACCCTCAGGACGTCAGCGGCACACATATTCCAGGGGTCCCCCTCCAGTGTTCCCTCTAAGCTGAGTTGGTGTGAGCTAGCCCATGGTTTTAAAGCCCCCAGCTCACGCATCTTTGTCTTAGCTCAGGAAGGAGGGCTCCAGAGCAAACTAGAGATGTAAAATTTCCGGAAATTTTGAAGCTTGGGGAAAAAAACTGGTTTTTTTCGGGGGAAACCTGACATTTTCGGAAAAATTGAAAAAAATGCTACATTAGCACTTCTTTTTTCTTTTCCAGATTGAAAGTCATTTTGTTAGTTTAGGAACATAAAATATGACTATGGACATTTTTACTTGGCATGAAATTATCACAACTAGTATATTAAAAATATAGTGTATCCAAACAATTATTACAAACAGAATACCCACCCACATGCAAAAACAAAACTGAAAGCTTTTTCTTTTCTTGTGACAACAGCACCTCCTAAAGGAAGAAATGCATCTTGTTCTTGGATTGGAGAGTTCAGTTTGTAACCTAGGACTTGCTTGTCCTCAGTGCACAGAAATTAGATCAATCTGATACCATACATATTTTTTAGAAATGATTTGGAAAACATCTGAATACCTTGTCTTAAAATATGTTATTCATCATGTTAAAACAAAAAGTTCCATAATCAATTTCTTTTCTTTTCTCTTTTCAATTTTTCCAATTTTTCGGAAAAAAACAAAAAAAGGCTACAGGAAAAAAACGGGGAAAACGGTTTTTCCCCAAATTGTCCCAGTTTTTTTCTGGGCCTTCACATCTCTAGAGCAAATTAATTTATGCAGTAGCCAAATTGCTCGCTCACAACTTTAATGCCGGCAGCTCACAAGGTAGAATTTTTGCTCACAGGGCTCCACCGCTTCTTGAGTCTGTGGCCACCCACTGCCATTCTGATTCAGGGAGGTGGGTGCGGCCACAAAATGGTTGCTACAGGGAGCAGAGCCAGCCACAAAATGGCTGCCAGAGCGGACCTTCAGTCACACAAGAAAGATCCTTGTGCTCTGGTGGCAGCTGCTGCCAAAGCTATGTTTTTGTTAACAGAAAGTATGCAAAGCCAATCAGAACTGGGCAAAAGCCTCACCTGGCCCCACCCACTTGGGAAGCACAAAGAAAGATGCTGGCTGGCATCGTTGCACCCCCGGGCACCGTCCTGGGGAATCGGACTCTGCCATATCTTGTGATGTTTTCTGTACTGCCATGAAAGCACAGCATAAACACAGCCATAAATGTATTTGCATTTTCTGCACAAACAAGTGTGCACACACACAAACACCAGCCAGAGGATTAGCAGCCTTGAAGAGGTGGCACCCCGGCTCTCCCCAGGAAGCGCCACAGTCGGGGAAGAGCAGTTGGGTCCCAGCCATCAGCCAGAGAATGAGCAGCTCCCGGGAGCCTGCTTCCCCAACCCACCCACCCCAGCCAGAAATAACTCCGCTCAGTGCCAGCAGCTGCCTGGGGGACGCAACAGTCAGGGGAAAGCAACAGTCACTGCCATAGCCAGAGGACAAAGGGACATTGGGAAGCGCAGCCCTCCCTCCCTCCCAGGAAGAGTCCCACAGCTTTGGGGCTACCACTGGAAAGGCCTTGCTTTAAAGGTAAAGGTTCCCCTGCTCGAAAGCCAGTCAAATCCGACTCTAGGGTTGCGGTGCTCATCTCAAAGCCGAAGAGCCAGCGCTGTCCAAAGACGTTTCCGTGGTCATGTGGCCGGCATGACTAAACACCAAGGCGCACGGAACACTGTTACCTTCCCACCGAAGTGGTACCTATTTATCTACTTGCAATTTCTTGCTTTCGAACTGCTATGTTGGCAGGAGCTGGGGCCAGAGATGTGCATCTTGTTCTTGGATTGGAGAGTTCAGTTTATAACCTAGGACTTTCTTGTCCTCAGTGCTTTGGGCTGCTACAATTCCATCTGCCTCCCTTGAAGGAATGCAAAGCAGGACCTGAGCATGGCCGTATTCCAAGAGACAAGCAAAAGCACACCTGATGGCCTATCTCTACTGCACGTGCCGACGGGTCACCTGCTCGAACAGGCAGTGGAGGAGCATCAGGGCCGGCCAGCCACTGGGCAGGCAGGACAACGCCCCTCAGACGCAAGATGCGGCCTGTGTGTGGAAGGGCCCTCAAGTCACAGCTGACTTACGGTGGCCTCTCACGGGGTTTTCAAGGCAAGAGGCAAACGACGGCGTTCTGCCCTTGCCTGCCTCTGCCTAGCTACCCTGGACTTCACTGGTAGTCTCCCATCCAAGAACTAAACAGGGCTAATCCTGCTCAGCTCCCAAGATCCAATGAGTTCAGGCTAGTTAGCCTGAGCCGTTCAGGTTGGGCTCCACAAAAGACAGGCAAACTGAGCCTTATTAGTGGAGGCCAACAGGGGAAGCCGTTTGGTGATTCTGCTTCAGGTTCCACATTGGCCTGGGTGATCCGTGAGCTGTATTAATTGTAAAATGGCTGCCACTCCCCATGGAGTGAGCTGTATTAATTGTAAAATGGCTGCCACTCCCCTTCAGTCTTCTAGAGGGCAGGTGCGCCCATCATGCTAATTCCTAAACAAGTGCCTTTCTGTGACAACAGCCCCTCCAGAAACAGGTCTGAGTCCAGGAACACCTCAGAGTCCAACAAGAGTTTGAGGGTATATGTTCTGGAGAGTCCAGGCTTCCTTCCTCAACACCCGGCAAAGGGTGCTTCGACTCCTGACAGCTCAGGCTCTGCAAATCTGGCTGGTCTCTGAGGGCTACTGTCACGGCTCAGGTGGAGTGTCACCTGACGCTGCCACCACTCTGGTTCCAGGCTCCCTTGAGAAGGCCCACAGCACCCTCCCAAGCCCTTTAGACCTCCCTTTTGGCCGAATAATAGGTGTGAGGACCAGGCAGAGTGAACAATGAAAACAGCCTATTGTATAGGAGGTCAAACAACAAGGTGCAGAATAATAACCGTAAGTGGGTGAAAAGAAAAGAAATCAAATGCCCTAACGCAACTGAATATATACTGTCCCTAGCTCACTATTCAAGTGGCACTAGACTACTCACTCTTCCCTCAGGATGAGCGTCTCTTCCCTATAGCAGCCTCAGTCCCTTCTGGCTCTGTCCCCTGGAAAGAAGAACAGCTTTTCCTGCTGCACCAGATCTTTTATTCCAAGCCCTCCTCTTTTCCTATTAGTCAATTTTGGCTTCAAAACCCCTCAGGGGCTTCTGGGAGTTGTAGGCCCAGCCTCACCTACTGCTAGCCAGGCTCCCTGGGCCTAGTAAGCCTCTGGTGGCACAGCCCAGGTCATAACAGCTCCCCTCTGAAACAACCCACCAGAAACAAAACAGGAGTCATTCTGGCTGGGAAGCCCAGGCTCACCTCAGCTTTCCTCCCACCTATTCATCTGCCACTAGAAATGGTAGTTTGCCTCTGTTCAAAGAAGAAGAGGAGATTGGATTTATACCCTGCCCTTCACTACCCAAAGGTGTCTCAGAGCGTCTTACAAACTCCTTCCCCTTCCCCTCCCCACAACAGACACCCTGTGAGGTAAAAGAAGAAGAAGAGATCGGATTTATACCCCGCCCTTCACTACCCAAAGGAGTCTCAGAGCGTCTTACAAACTCCTTCCCCTTCCCCTCCCCGCAACAGACACCCTGTGAGGTAAAAGAAGAAGAAGAGATCGGATTTATACCCCGCCCTTCACTACCCAAAGGAGTCTCAGAGCGGCTTACAAACTCCTTTCCCTTCCCCTCCCCACAACAGACACCCTGTGAGGTAAAAGAAGAAGAAGAGATCGGATTTATATCCCGCCCTTCACTACCCAAGTGAGTCTCAGAGCGGCTTACAAACTCCTTTCCCTTCCCCTCCCCACAACAGACACCCTGTGAGGTAAAAGAAGAAGAAGAGATTGGATTTATACCCCGCCCTTCACTACCCAAAGGAGTCTCAGAGCGGCTGACAAACTCCTTCCCCTTCCCCTCCCCACAACAGACACCCTGTGAGGTAGGCGGGGCTGAGAGAGCTCTTTCGAGAACTGCCCTGTCAAGGACAGCTCTGACAGAACTAGGGCTTGCCCAAGGTAACCCAGCAGCTGTGAGTGGAGGAGTGGGGAATCAAACCTGGTTCTCCCAGGTTAGAGTTTGCCTCTGTTCAAAAACCACAAAAACACCACCGCTCCCCTACCCTTGGCATTACCTTGCCGTCCCCGTCTCTGGTGCTCCAGTCTTATCTAGGAGCTGGAAACCCAGGAGCCGTTCGCGTAATTTCCTTCACCAGAACTCCACATGTCGGCTCTGGGAGCTCCAAGACCCTGACGTCGAGGTGCCTGACTTTGCCTTGAGCAGACAATGTAGCAGCAGGAGGTGAGCTTTTAAACAGGCCGTCTCCCATCAAAATGACAAGATCCCCCTGGCAAGACTTTCTCACTGCAGTGCCCTAAGTGAGGTTTGCTCCTTTCTCTGGAAATCCCAACAAAATTATGTTGGATTATTCTTAAAATTCATGAACTGATTCAGCAGAGAGAGAGAGAGACGCTTGAATACCTCAACAGACGACAAAGAGCCCGTCTGCCAAGTGCTGAAGGGACCCCTGGCATGCAAACTTTTCTCCAGTTCAAGGAAGCGCTCAAAAGCATAAAACATTAAAGAGAGAAGCTCACTAATGCCTGGTCTAAAATAGGAACACGGGAAGGAGCTCTCAAACCAGGAGCTTTCCAAAAACTGCCCACTGAGCAAAGTAAGGCCTGAACGGAATTCAGAAAGCAGCGTGGCATAACTACGCAAACCAGTGACGCATGGCTGTGGCTTGCAAGAGGGACGGAACCCAGTCAGTCAAAGACAAACAACCCAGCCGTTTCATCTTTGGGATGCAGGACGGCCATTCACAATAATGCCAGCCGACATGGGAAAATTCAGTGTTTCCTTCTTAGCCTCATCTCCCTTCTGCAGTGTGAGGATAAGACGGATCTACCTGGCAGGGCTGCTGTGAGGACCAGAACAAGAAAGCAAATAGATGGTGGAAAGAAAGCAAATAGATGGGGAGAGAGGAAAAAAGGGGGAAAAGAAAGAGAGAAACAAAGAAAGTAAATAGATGAGGGAGGGAGGGAGGGAGAGGTGGAAAGAAAGCAACTGTAACTTTAAATGCATCCTCCAAGACCCCCCCCCCCAGGCTGGCTTGGCTTGGTGAAGGGATTTAAAGAGACAAATGCCTTCTGCAAGCTGGTCGGGGTGGGGTTTTGAGAATGCATTTAAAGTTAAAGTTGCTTTCTTTCTCTGCTCCCCCCCCACCTCAAGCCTACCCAGGGAGGGGAACACTGGCTGGAGAAGAGAAGACTGATTGGGGAGGCCTGCCTCCCTTGCGCTTCCCCAGGTGCCCGGCCAGGAGCCGCACAATATGTGTGAAAGAGCCACATGTGGCTCCCAAGCCACAGTTTCATAGAATCATAGAGTTTGAAGGGGCCATACAGACCATCTAGCCCAACCCCCTGCCCAGTGCAGGACCAGCCTAAAGCATCTGTGACAAATATTCATCCAGCCTCTTCTTAAAAGCTGCCAGTGAAGGGGAGCTCACCACCTCCCTAGGCAGCTGATTCCACCTTTGAACCACCCTGACTGTGAAAAAGTTTTTCCTAATATCTAGCCGATACCCTTTCTGCATGTAATTTAAACCCGTTGCTTCGGGTTCTATCCTCTGCTGCCCACTGGAACAGTTCCTTGCCCTCCTCCAAATGACAGCCTTTCAAATATTTAAAGAGAGCAATCATGTTCCCCCTCAATCTGCTCTTCTCCAAACTAAACATTCCCAAGGCCCTTAGCTTTTCCTCGTAGGGCTCAGTCTCCGGACCCCTGATCATCCTCATCGCTCTTTTCTGCACCATCTCGATTTTGTCCACATCCTTTCTGAAGTGAGGCCTCCAGAACTGCACACAGGACTCAAGGTGCGGCCTGACCAAGGCAGTATACAGAGGGGCTATGACCTCCTGCGATTTCGATGCTATGGCCCTTTTAATACAACCCAAGGCTGAATCTGCCTTTTTTGCCACCACATCACACTGACTGCTCATATTTAGTTTACCCCATTTGAGGAAGGGAAAGAAAGGCATTTAACACCCCCCCTTAAGTTTCTCCACAAAAGCGGAGAGGTTCTGGGGAAAGGAGGGGCATGTCTGCCCACCTCCCTTTCCCTTCTCCAGGCAGCCTGCCGCAGCGGGCTGGCTAGAGAAGGGGAGGGCAGGGCAGGGCAGGGCAGGGAGGCAGACATGCCTGCATTCCCTGACCGATGTTTTCCAGGTGCTCCGTGGCTGCGACTGGACTGGCTGGAGAAGAGGAGGGCAGGGAGGCGACTGCGGGGCACCTGGAAAAGATCGGGCAGGGAACCCAGGCATGTGTAGAATGCCTTTCTCTCCCTTCCCCATCTGGGGAAGGGTAAGAAAGGCATTTAAATCCTCCCAGGCAGCAGTGGGCTCTGAAGGCCTTCCCTGGCCTGTCTGCCTGCGCAGGCGGGCCAGGAATGGTGGCGGCGGGGGGGGGGGGCTCTTTACTGCCAGAGCACAGCTCCACCGTGTTCCGGCAGGAAATGACCCCTTTACAGTCCACTCTTACCCTGATCTAGAACCACCCCTGATCTAGAACCAATGTTTGTAAATGTCCTGAGGGTAGATATTTAGTTTTTATTATTTTATCCCTGCTGTGCCCTGCTCCTATATTGTATACTCCAGCGCATTCCTTTAATAAACGTATTAATTATATTTTGTGGTGTTTGGGGGATTGGGGTCTTCAGTCTGAATCCACCACTTCAGCCTTATTGGCTACAGCTACCAGAACCTTGTGGGGCTGACCTCTTGATCCTAGACCTGGGAGGACTGGAGACCCTGCCCCTTGGCCTCTGGCTAGTGGGCTAGTTAAGGGTGGTAGGACATTGCCACGGGGTTGTGTGAGGACTCACACACCTCAGCACTTGGTGGTTTTGTTCCTGACCAACCTGCCACCCCTGAAGGAACCTTTTTACTTCTGAGAGTGAGGACCAGTGCAGGGAAATTCAGTCAGTAAGTCTCCGCCAGCATCCTCAGGAAAAGGCAACAGACCTTTGGGAAAGACCTTTCTCTGCCTGAAACCACAGAGAGAAAATACTGCAGAGAGAAAACAGTACAGAGAGAGAATACCCACCCACACCGCAAGCAGAAGGCCTCAGTTCCAAAGCCTAGCATCTCCGATGGTAAAAGGGTCATAGCCAGCAGGTGTTGGGGAAACTCTTCTCCACCCGAGCCCTGGACAGCCACTGCCAAGTCACAGTAGCAGACTAGATGGGCCCATGGTCTCACAGCTCGGTGCCTCTTCATGAGCCAAAGTTTGGGCATCGTTCAGATGTTTGTACAATATACCTTGGAAAGGGTCAGGCTGCTTTTGGGAAAGGAAGGAAAGTGGAGTCACCCAGTCCCAGGCGAAAGCGCAGCAAACCAAACTAGCTTCTTGGTGACTTGGGGCAGAAGCATCCTGGTAGACACTGATCCAAACAGGCTGGGGCTCTGTCCAAATGAGAGAGGAGGAGCTGATTTCCCTGGTCCCCATCCTTTATTGTTCCAGAACGGCACACTCTGCTGTTCCCTTCCAAGTTAATTCTGGTTAGAATTCATTCCAGAACTGGACCCTGCATACCTTGACACCGCTTTCCATTCCTCCCACTGATTTCCATTCCCCCTTCCCTGTTCTGCTGTGCTCCATATGATGTGCATGAGTGAGCTGGGGGAAAACACTGCAAAAACGCAATCTTAATGTGACTGCTGTCACATAAAGATCGGCATCAAGAATCTATCTGTGCAGTGTTTTGATTATGAGTCGGTGGGCTCTTGCACATAGGTCACACACCATACAAAGAGACCCTTCATGCAACCATACACGCACCCACATAAAAATGTTCCAACAATTGGTAATACCGATAGGGGGTGGGGATGCAAATAAGCCGAAGGACGTAGAAATTGCGTCGAACGGGGCATGCACAGCTCTCGGTGCAACATTTGGAAATAAAAACTGGGACAGCCGAGGTTTCCTAATGTGTCAGTTCCACTCCAGAAACAAGGACAAGTAATTCTCTCAGAACCAGGGGAGAAATTCAGATCTGTATATATTCTTAATTCAAATCATTTAGATAATTATTTCCCTACTGCCTTTTTATCAGAGTTCCTGTACTTTTAAACAGCTGCAGAGCAGGGGAGACGTTACAGAGGTGACGCTTTGCTAATACATTACTTTCCCGAGGGGGGGGGGAGCTGCAACTGTTTAATTTCTGATTTTCAGGGCTGGTTTATACATCCATGTGGATCACTTGAGGCAGTGGAGATCTGCTCAGAGAGAGATCCTCAGGTGGAGCCTTTTCCTGCAGAAGCCACTGATGCAGGCCCCTGCCAGTTGAGGGTCTAGAATAAAGGGCAGAAAAATCAAGAGAAGGGGTGAACCAGGGAGGGGCTGTGGCTCAGTGGCAGAGCCTCTGCTTGGCGGGCAGAAGGTCCCAGGTAAAAGGACCAAGCAGTAGGTGACGTGAAAAACCCCTACCTGAGACCTGGAGAGCCACTGCT